>NC_069507.1:203086556-203281556 GCF_027579735.1 Bombina bombina | reverse complement strand
TTAGCAAATCTGTTATGATCTTTTATTTTATTTCATACTCACATTTTTGGGACTGTAAAGTACAATCTTCCCTTCCTTAAGAATGGGGTTTTCTTAACAATTGCTTCATCCCGGTCTGGAGGTAAAGGGATAATAAACCCACATTTTTTCTTTCATGGTTCAGATAGAACATGCAATTTTAAGCAACTTTCTAATTTACTCCTATTATAATTTTTTCTTTGTTCTCTTGTTATCTTTATTTAAAAAGCAGGAATGTAAACCTTAGGAGCTGGCCCATTTTAGGTTCAGCACTCTGGATAACACTTGCTTACTGGTGGCTACATTTAGCCACCAATAAGCAAGCATAGCTCAGGTTATGAACAAAAAATGGGCTGGCATCCTGGCTAGCGCTTGCTTATTGGTTGGCTACATTTAGCCACCAATAAGAAAGCATAACCCAGGTTATGAACCAAAAATGGGCCGGCTCCTATCTTTACATTCCTGCTTTTTAAATAAAGATAGCAAGAGAATGAAGAAAGATTGGTAATAGGAGTAAATTAGAACGTTGCTTAAAATTGCTTCCTCTATCTGAATCATAAAAGAAAATATTTGGGTTTAGTATCCCTTTAAGTATTCGCCATTCACTCTTGTTTGTTTAAAACCTTGATCTTCTTACAGCTATAAAAATGCAACATAGAGAAGCCTGGTTCTGTACAGTTAGAATGAGGCTTTGAAAATGTGGTCTGCAACATGAGTTCCGCATCTTTGGACTATATTTAAAGTTCAACATTTGGGAGTTTCCATATTTAAAGTAATAGAACTGAGAAAATCGTGTTTAAGAGAATAAGAATAGCTGCAGTTACTTTATTGTGCAATAAAATTCTTTCTTGCAACATTGGAAAAGTTATTTTTTAACCCCTTAATGAACAGCGCTGTACCCTGGTGGTGTGGGAGGATTAGGAGGGAGGCGGGTGGGTGGCCCATAGCTGCAGAGAGGCGGGAGGGGGCGGGAATGGGTTATACTAAAGAAAATATCTCCGGTGAGCGGCAGGGAGAGGGAAGGAGGGAGGGGGGAGGAGGGAGAGGGTGGCTCCTATAGTGCAGGGGGGGGTATCGATCTGAGAGGGGTGAAATCGATCTGGGAGGTGGTAGGATAATGGGGGGGGGGGGGCAGCTAAACTACAGAAAAAATGAAAAAACAAACAAAACAAACAAAAAAAAACAGACCAGTACCTAAGATGGCAGCAATAGTTAGAAGGGGGAGGGTAAGAGAGCTATTTTTTTTGGGGGGGGGGGCGGTGTCAGGGAAGTTGGAGGGTTAGGGAAGATCCTACACTGAAGAAAAAAATAAATACATTTTTATTTTTTTATTGGCAGACTGTCTGCCAGTACTTAAAGGGACATAATACTCATATGCTAAATCACTTGAAACTGATGCAGTATAACTGTAAAAAGCTGACAGGAAAATATCACCTGAGCATCTCTATGTAAAAAAGAAAGATATTTTACCTCACAATCTCCTCAGCTCAGCAGAGTAAGTTCTGTGTAAAAAGTTATACTCAACTACTCCCAGCTGCAGGTAAAAAAAAATAAGAAATGAACAGCAGCCAATCAGCATCAGCAGTGCTGAGGTCATGAACTCTTACTGTGATCTCATGAGATTTGACTTAACTCTCATGAGATTTCATTGTAAACTTCCTTTACCTGATTGGTGAAATAAGATGAGAGTGCACGATGCTCATCCCTTCAGATGTCCCAGGACAAACACACTAAAATGCTGCTTAGAAATCCTTTACAATGGGAGGTGGCTACTGAGGAACTTTTGAGGTAAAATATCTTTCTTTTTTACATATGCTGCATCACTTTCAAGTGTTTAAACATTTGGGTATAATGGCCCTTTAAGATGGGGGTGACCAGTGGGAGGTGGGGGAGGGAAGAGAGCTGTTTCAGAGAGATCAGGTAGGGATCAGGGGGTGGGAAGTGTGAGGTGGGAGTATAATCTCTACACTAAAGCTAAAAAGCTAAAATGAATCTTTTAAGATACCTGATTAACCCCTTCACTGCCGGGAATAATAGAATGTGATGCGCAGCTGCAATTAGCGGCCTTCTAATTAACAAAAAGCAATGGCAAAGCCATATATGTCTGCTAATTCTGAACAAAGGGGATCCCAGAGAAGCTTTTATAACCATTTGTGCAATTATTGCACAAGCGTTATATAAATAATTTCAGTGAGAAACTCAAAGTTTGTGAAAAAGTTAACTGTTTTTTTATTTGTTCGCATTTGGCGGTGAAATGGTGGCATGAAATATACCAAAATGGGCCTAGATCAATACTTTGGGTGGTCTACTAAAAAAAATTATATAGTTTTGATAGGTAAATAAAAAAAAACAAGGCTCTATTTCTGTTTAAATGTAGTGATGGCAAAAATGCTAAAAATGGCAAAAAAGGGATTAAGGAGTGCCAACAGATAAGAAATCATGCAGTATGTATAAAACATAGGATACAAGCAACTAAGTGTAATATACATATAGAAAATTCAAAAAACAATTTATACAAAAATAAAGGAAAAAATATATTTATGAATCAGTACAGATAAGTGTACACTATATAGGGGCAAGTGAAAATGACATGTCAAAAAGAAAAAAGTATATAAAAAACAGTCCAATGTAGGGACAATAAGCTGCTGAGTGAGAAAGTTCAGGAAAAGATATATACACCGTATATCAAAAAATGGTGAACGGAAATCGTATATCCAAGAATGTGTAATATGGTGGATGAAGGAGTCTCAGAGATATCCGTGATTTACCTGTGGCAAAAAACAAAGAACAAGATGCACAAAATCTGAGGGGCTAGCTGGCCTAAAATGGTAATAGGCTTACCAGAACGATATTCAGGAAACTCGGGCTGATATGTCAAAAAAGTTGATGCGTTTCAGCCTTTAGTAAGGCCTTTATCAAGGCAATACCAGCATGTGAAAATATGGAGATATTTAAAGGCAACTGTAGCCTATCAGATGAACGATTGTAAAAGACAAAAAAATGCCAAATTCGACTACAAACCACCGGAAGTTGCTTCTGAATATGTCACTTCCGGTTCCAAGGCTTCCAGTTTATGCGTGTCACTTTGTGTGTGGTTTCTGGTCACTGTGTGATGTCATGACATACACGCTTAGGCTACCATCTTGGTTAGGGGCATGAGGGGCAAAAATTTATAGAAGCCGAATATTAATAGCGGTCATTAATCGTATAGTCAATAAAGGGTTGGGTTTTACTACAATGAATGAACAAAATGCATATATTGTATAGAGGAGACAGCTGGTATGTAGGAAATAGAGAACTATATGTCAGGGGAAAGTATATGTATCAAGAAAAAATGTAGCAAAGTCCCAGTTGTGGATAAATAAAAACAGAACTTTATTTGTATCGGATTAAAACATGGAAAAATGTTTGTAAAAACCTAGAAAGGTCTAACGCGTTTCGGCTAGCTCTTGCCGTAATCATAGACCATGTCTAATGTATGTTTTACAGAGGCTTAAATAGGTGTCGAATTACATGTGAACCCAAATCAGCTGAATACTTAACCCTATCTAGCAATATGGAAAGCTGCTCTCCATGGTAGACTGTTCACCATATATGAGATACAATCTCTCTTTATCTTAATCAATTAATTAACTCCATATAAGTGTCTAGTAATATGTTACATATAAATATATACAATTATCCTTAACTCTCATATTATTAACAACATTTACATTCTATGAGAATATATAATCAACTAATAAACTTTAGTATGTTATATATATAAATGATCTGTTGAATATTGTATTGTAGCAAAATTTAACTTATAGATATTCTTATTACAGAAAATACACTTAAATGAATATTGGAGGTTATAAACAAAACAGAACATGGGTAGTAATCTACAACATCGGGGACCATATAGCATATGCAGATATGTGGACATACAGACTGGATACTTATAGTGAACTTTCTTATTCAAACAAAATTTTGTATATACCAGTAATTATTATAGGTCTAGATGAATATACACATATCATGAAACTTTTTGTTTTGTAATTTAAATAACTATTCCCAAAAATTTACTAGATCGAATTCTGAATTAAAACCGTTAGGAATCTGGGCTACAATAAGTGACAGGATAAATAATTTAACTTTTCAGGACCTTTGCGCATGCAATGATCTAGAACAGTTAATATCTGAAGGGAATTTACCCTTAATCGAAGAGGAAAGTAAAGATAAGCATGTGGGTTTTAAATGTAAATCCAGATTTTATCCTTTACAGTCCAGAGGTAAACCCCTTGAACTATTTCAGAAGAGAGTTGTGGAGGATCTGACTACTTTACATCAGCAAAAAACAGGGAAAGCGAATAAGATAAACAATTTGACAAAAAAAGAAAGAGAGGCATTGGTAGCCCTAGAGAAAAATGAAAGTATCGTGATAAAACGGGCTGATAAAGGCAGCAGCATAGTGGTCTGTGACAAAACCTGGTATATAGCTGAGGCACACAGACAGTTGGATGATACCAATGTCTATGAAAAAGTTAGTCACAATCCACGAATAGAGTTTCAGAGACGTCTATTTAAGATCTTGAGTGAAGGTAGAAGACATGGGTTTATAGATCAATCCACATTTGAATATTTATATGTTGAACATCCAAGGACTGCTGCGTTTTATCATCTACCAAAGACTCATAAAGGGCTTGCGAATGTCAAGGGGAGACCCATTGTGTCGGGCAATGGCTCCCTGCTTGAACATTTGTCCGAATGGGTCGATGACATACTGCAGCCATATGTCCTTAAATTAAACAGCTATGTAAAAGATACTACCCACATACTCAATATCTTTAAGAACTTCACTTGGAAGGATAACTATAGTTGGCTCACAGTAGATGCCACATCGTTATATTCCTCAATACCACACTCTGTAGGCTTATTAGCAATAGAGTTTTATTTAGACAAAGATGGTAATTTAAATGCAGACTTTAAAAACTATGTACTTAAAATTATTAGGTTTCTGTTAGAACATAATAGTTTTGTGTTTGGAAATGATCACTATATACAAAAACAAGGGACGGCGATGGGGGCGAAATTTGCGCCCTCATACGCAAATCTCGTGATGGGTTGGTTTGAAGAAACCTACATTTATGGTGATACAAATCCCTACCGTGAACATATAATTCAATATAATAGGTTTATTGACGACCTTATAATAGTTTGGAAGACAGATGAAACATCAGCTGATAAATTTGTTCAACATCTAAATAATAATAAAATGGGATTAAACTTCACCAAAGAATGGAATAAAATAGAGATAAATTTCTTAGACATTACACTATATGGGAATTCTAAATCCAACTCTGTAAACACAGCACTTTACCGTAAACCCATAGCAGGTAATGCACTGCTTTATGCTACCAGTGGACATCCAAAACATGTCTTTAAAGGCATTATTAAAGGACAGATGATGAGAGTTAAACGTAATTGTTCACTTAATAATGATTACATTAAAGAAAGTGAAGAATTAGCACATAGGCTAATAGCCAGAGGTTACTCTAAAACTGAGGTTATAAAAATTAAAAAAGAAGTTGATAGATACAACAGAGAGGATTTACTATCCCCTAAAAGGAAGGACAAAACAGATAATAGACCTACATTCGTCACCAAGTATTCGAATCAATACAATGATATATGCAATATTGTAAAGAAATATCTCCCTATCTTGTATGGGGATGAAATATTGAAAGAAGTAATTGGTGACGGATGTAAATTTGTCTATAAGAAAAATGATACACTTGCTAATTCACTCTCACCTAGCGTGCTAAAGAATACACAGATACAAACCAATGAAAGCTCATGGCTACGATGTAATGGCAGCTATAGATGTGGCAGCACTCGCTGTAAAGCCTGCGACTACCATAATGTTACTAGCACATTCAAATCATATACAACAGGAGAAACCTTTCAGATACATGGTTGTCATAATTGTAGCTCAAATTTTGTGATATACTTGGTAGAATGTAATTTATGCAAGGGTCAGTACGTAGGACTCACTACACGGGATATAAGGACACGTATCAGAGAACATCTGGGAGATATAAGAAACAAAATTCCCTGTTCTGAGCTAAGTCGTCATTTTATTGAGGTCCATAACCAGTCAGTTCATTCATTTAGTTGGAATATAATAGAAGCAATTAAAACTCCACCTAGAGGAGGAGATAGGTCACAAACATTAGGTAGACAGGAAGTCTATTGGATCTTTAGACTAAAAACCCAGATTCCTAACGGTTTTAATTCAGAATTCGATCTAGTAAATTTTTGGGAATAGTTATTTAAATTACAAAACAAAAAGTTTCATGATATGTGTATATTCATCTAGACCTATAATAATTACTGGTATATACAAAATTTTGTTTGAATAAGAAAGTTCACTATAAGTATCCAGTCTGTATGTCCACATATCTGCATATGCTATATGGTCCCCGATGTTGTAGATTACTACCCATGTTCTGTTTTGTTTATAACCTCCAATATTCATTTAAGTGTATTTTCTGTAATAAGAATATCTATAAGTTAAATTTTGCTACAATACAATATTCAACAGATCATTTATATATATAACATACTAAAGTTTATTAGTTGATTATATATTCTCATAGAATGTAAATGTTGTTAATAATATGAGAGTTAAGGATAATTGTATATATTTATATGTAACATATTACTAGACACTTATATGGAGTTAATTAATTGATTAAGATAAAGAGAGATTGTATCTCATATATGGTGAACAGTCTACCATGGAGAGCAGCTTTCCATATTGCTAGATAGGGTTAAGTATTCAGCTGATTTGGGTTCACATGTAATTCGACACCTATTTAAGCCTCTGTAAAACATACATTAGACATGGTCTATGATTACGGCAAGAGCTAGCCGAAACGCGTTAGACCTTTCTAGGTTTTTACAAACATTTTTCCATGTTTTAATCCGATACAAATAAAGTTCTGTTTTTATTTATCCACAACTGGGACTTTGCTACATTTTTTCTTGATACTTTCTTTGAGAGTAGAGGAACTCTCTTCATTAAGTCCCAGCGTATATCGGCATACAGAGGAGCATTGGCCTATTTCAAGGCACGGATTGGATACAGACCGGTGAGAATGTGAAGGAGGTTCTGACGTCACATCCGATCGGTAAGTCCCGCACACGCTTGCAGTGGAACCGGAGTTGGAGAGAGAGTGATGGTCGTGCTTCACAGCGTGACTACCCTTTCGTCTACACAGAGGTGAGCCTAGCCGAGAGAAGTGGAAGACTTCCACCTTCACGGAAAGGTAAAGAAGGGCTAAGGTGAATGCGAGTGTGCGGGTGAAGTATGTGATAAGACCGCCGTGTCAAGTGTTTGTTACAAATTGCTAGATTGCATTAATCTCACCTGTGCATTGTTATATGTATCCTTATATGTATCCTGGTATACACCATTCCGATGCTTACAAAGTATTTTATCCACTGGGCAGCGTTATACAAACTTTGTCATAATTTTTGAAATTATATGTACTCTTAGTAATATAATTTAAAAAGCTATTTTTTTTTTAACATTGTAATTCGAATACTTTAAAGTGAATGTAATTTCAGATGAATCGGTGCCCAGTTTTTAATAATCCTATTAAAAACAAGGGCACTTTAATTCATCAAAATTTACATTTCACTTGTTTTCTTCAAATACTTACCTTTTAATCTTCACAGCCGCTTCAGCGATTCCCCCGGCCGTCGGAATCCTCTTCATACGTCAGATATGACGAATCCGGCTTCCTCAAATTACGGCATTTTGGACGCGCGAAGAGGGCTTGCAACGGGCGGAGGAAGCGCTGCAGCGGCTGTCAGGATTAAAAGGTAAGTATTTGAAGAAAATGAGTGAAATATAAATTTTGATAAATTAAAGTGCCCTAATATTATTAAAAACTGGGCACCGATTCATCTGAATTTACATTCACTTTAAATGTAAAATTCATAAAAAGTTTATGATGTATATGTGTATGTATGCCAAATACTTATGTTATATGTAAAGAACTACATTTTTATTATTTTTGATAATTTGTTTGTTATTTTGTGTACTGAATTTTTTTAGGGGGTGTTTGTCTTTTTGTAGCAAAAGAGCTGTTTAACTTAGGACAATGACCTACAAAAGGCCCTTTTAAGGGCCCCCCAAAAGGCCCTTTTAAGGGCCCTTGGTAGTTTGGGGGGCGGGTGGGGGTTTGTATACTGTTAGGGGGTGTTTGTTTGTTCTTTGTAGTAAAAGAGCTGTTTAACTTAGGGCAATGCCCTACAAAAGGCCCATTTAAGGGTAGTTTATGCTAGATTAGCCTTTTTATATTTTGGGGTGATTTTTTTTTTAAAGGGTATTAGAATAGGAATACTTTTTATTGTTTAGGATAATTTTGTTTGTTATTTTTTGTAATGGTAGTTTTTTTATTTTTTGTAATTTTAGTGTTTTTTATTTTTTGTAATGTTAGGTTTTAGTGTAAGGTAGCTTAGGTTTTATTTCACAGCTAAGTTTGTATGTATTTTAACTAGGTAGTTAGTAAATAGTTAATAACCATTTACAAACTAATCTACCTAGTTAAAATAAATATAAACTTAGCTGTGAAATAAAAATAAAACCTAAGCTAGCTACAATATAACTATTAGTTATATTGTAGCTATCTTATGTTTTACTGCACAGCTAAGTTACAAGTTACTTTGTATTTAGATTTAAACAGGTATTATTAGTTAATAATTGTAACTTTATTTTAGTTATATTTTAATTATGTTAAAGATAGGGGGTGTTAGGGTTAGGTTTAGGGTTAGGGGGTGTTAGGTTTAGGGGTTAATATAGTTGAATTTAGGTTGTTGCAATCTGGGGGCCGACAGTTTAGGGGTTAATAGGTTTAGTTAGTATTGGCGATGTTTGTGAACAGCGTTTTAGGGGTTAATAGCTTTAGTTAGTGTCTGCGATGTTTTGGAACGGTGGTTTAGGGGTTAATAGGTTTAGCTAATGTTGGCGATGTGAGGGGGTGCGGTTTAGGGGTTTATAGGTTTAGTTAGTGTCGGCGATGTGGGGGGTACGGTTTAGGGGTTAATAGGTTTAGTTCATGTCGGCGATGCTTCCGAACAGCGGTTTAGGGGTTAATAATATGTTTAGTTTGTGTCGGCGATGTGGGGGGTTTAGGGGTTAATAGGTTTAGTTAGTGTCGGCGATGTGGGGGAGTGCGGTTTAGGGGTTAATAGGTTTAGTTTGTGTTGGCGATGTGGGGGGGTTGGGTTTAGGGGTTAATAGCTTTAGTTTTTGTCGGCAATGTGGGGGGTGCGGTTTAGGGGTTAATAGGTTTAGCTAGTTTCAGCGATGTCAGGGAACGGTGGTTTAGGAGTTATACCTTTAATATAGACTTAGAGTTATTGACGGGGAACTGCAATTTCGGAAGGAACAATGAAAATTTCTGAATATGAATAATGGATCTGAAAATTCGGAAACATATTTATTAATTTTCGGAATTTTTCGGGATGTGCCGATTCGGCAATAATTTGCCAAAATTCGGCCAAATTCCGAATTTGTCCAAAACTAAACGCACATGTCTAGAAGCCTGTATCTCAGGCATTTAAGCAGCTACAGACCCCCAAGATTTACCGTCGGAAAGGAAATCCATAAATGCTTAGCACTCAAAGGGTTAAATTACAGTATAAGTGCCTACTGTGTATCATTTATATTGCTTACATTATGCCACCTGATCCTATCCATATGTGATTTGAAAATTCCCCATCAGGAAACTCGAGCTATATGTCATTATATGTATTATTTTATATTATATATATATATATATATATATATATATACTGTGTATATATATATATATATATATATATATATATATATATATGTTTCTTAAATATGTCTGTTTTTTTAAAATATGAATGATATTTAAATATACGTTTTCAACATATCAACCATTTTTAAATACACCTTCTTGAATACATTCGGTATATATGTTTTTTATTTAGTTCTTTACATATCACATAAGTATTTGACATACATAGCACATATACATCATTAACTTTTTATGAATTTTACATTTAAAGTATTCGAATTGCAATGTAAAAAAAATATTTTTTACAATTAAATTACTAAAGGTACGTATACATTCCCCTGACATATATTTCTCTATTTCCGACATACTATCTGTCTCCTCTATACAATATATGAATTTTGTTAATTCATTGTAGTAAAACCCAACCCTTTATTTACTATGTGATTAATGACCGCTATTAATATTCAGCTTCTATAAATTATTGCACCTCCTGCCCCTCACCAAGATGGTAGCCTAAGTGTGTAGGTCAGCCCCCCGGAAATTACATCATTACGTCACAAGGTGACCGGAAACCACACAAATAGTAACACGCATAAACCAGAAGCCTTAGAACCGGAAGTGACATACGCGGAAGCAACTTAAGATGGTTTGTTGTCAAATCTGGCATTTTTTTGTCAATTACAATCTTTCATCTGATAGGCTACAGTTGCCTTTACATATCTCCATACTTTCACATGCTGGTATTGTCTTGATAAAGGCCTTACTAAAGGCTGAAACGCGTCAAATTGTTTGACATACCAGCCCGAGTTTCCTGAATATCGATCCGGTAAGCCTATTACCATTTTAGGCTAGCTAGCCCCTCAGATTTTGTGCACCTTGTTCTTTGTTTTTTCCCACAGGTACTTCATGGATATCTAAAAATCCTTCATCCACCGTACTACACATCCTTGGATATAAGATTTTCCTTCACAATTTTTTTTATATATATATATATATATATATATATATTTTCCTGGACTTTCTCACTCAGGACCTTAGTGTCCCTACATTGGACTTTTTTATATACTTTTTCTTTTTGACATGTCATTTTATCTTTTTTTCTTTTTTTACAGCTCATTTGGGTCACTGACCCCTATATAGTGTACACTTCTCTGTACTGATTCATATATATACTTTTTATTTAATTTTTTTGAATTTTGTATTTTCTATATAGTACTTTTATCCTCTGCTTTATACGTACTGCAAGACTTCTTATGTAATAAATCTGTGAAAATTCACTTTCATGTATTTTTGTTTTTAAGCATACTTTAGCCTGTTTTTAGCGTTCCTTACTCCTCTTTTTTGCCTGATTCTAGATAAACGATCTTGTTAGGTGATCGTTTCACTCCTAGTGAGCTTGTGTGCACACTCACCTGGCGCTGTTTACTACATTCTACGTAAACATGCTAAAAATGCTCTGGTCTTTTGGGAAGTCTTAGTCAGTCCTTAACGGGTTAAATCAATGATGTAAAACATTAAAAAAATACTTATAAAATGTAAAACTTTAACAAATATAATCATTAAGCAAGAATGCCCAGTATCCCCATCATGCTTACAAAAACAGCATTCAAATTGTTAAAAGGGACATGAAACCCAAATGTTTCTTTTATTATTCAGATAGGAAATACAATTTTAAAAAAGTTTCCAGTTTACATCTATGATCAAATTTTCTTCATGAAATCAAGAGAATAGAGAGACGTACTCACTGAGACAGAACAATAGCTAGAAAAACTTCTGTGCTTGTCCACAAGGCCAGTGCCACTCAGGGTGCAGTCTCTTTTTGCACACTATGCCTTTTCACAGATAAAAAATATCCTGTAGTATATCAGTCTGATCCTGCCCAATGACAGTCCAGCACCGAAATACCAGGCAATTCTTCTCTGAACAAGACAAACAACAAATCCCAGACGTACGTTTCGGCCTCTCTTGGGCCTCATCAGTGAGGTGCAGTTGCATATCTCTAAGGCATGTGTGCAAGGAGTCCAACGTCTGGTTTCCCCCTTTTACTCTTAGGGAGACCTAAGAGTAATTTACATAAAATCAAGAGACGCACTCACTGAGACAGAACAATAGCTAGAAAAACTTCTGTGCTTGTCCACAAGGCCAGTGCCACTCAGGGTGCAGTCTCTTTTTGCACACTATGCCTTTTCACAGAGAAAAAATATACTGTAGCATATCAGTCTGATCCTGCCCAATTTTATTATTTTCTTGATTTCAAATTTTGCTTCATGCTCATGTTATTCTTTGTTGAAGAGATATCCAGATAGGTAGAGTGCACATGCCTGAAGCACTACATGACAGGAAATAGTGCTGCCATCTAGTGCTCTTGCTAATGTATAACATTGTTGCAAAACTGCTGCCATATTGTGCACATTCCTGAATCTACCTTCCTGCTTTTCAAAAAAGGATAACAAGAAAACAAAGAACATATAAGTAAACTGGAAGTTTTTCTTTTAAATTGTATGCTCTGTCTGAATCATGAAAGAAAAATGTTGTGTTTTATGCCCCTTTAACTCTTCTTAGGATGGATTTGGATTGCAAAATTTTAACCTGTACATTGTGATTTGGTTTGCTATCACAATATTTTGCCTGCTCTTTGTGCCTTCTTGTCTCCTTCTGTGAGCCGTAAGTTTTGGACAGTGTCTGGCAAGGGTTAAATTGTACTAATTCTAATTTAATGTTTCCCATTGATTTAAATGGGAGATGTAAATGGTAAACCATGAGAAGATCAAACTGAGAAAATCGGGTCAATATGAACTGCTGAGGGACGTTCAGTGTTAAACATTATTAATTAAAAATTAACATTTATAGCACTGTAAAAGCTGCCTAAGGGCTGGTGAACAGACATTAGATATTTTAGTGACCAAAATAAAGTTCTCAAGATCAACATTTCTCACCATCCAGTTAACAATAGGTGACAATTCTTAAAAGGGACAGTCTACACTAGAATTGTCATTGTTTTAAAAGATAATCTTTTTATTACCCATTCCCTAGTTTTGCATAACCAACACTGTTATATTAAAATCCCTCTGCAAATTGCCCCCTTATTTCAGTTGTTTTGACAGACTTGATTTTAGCCAATCATTGCTGACTCCTAAAGAACCAGATATGTGCGTGCGCTCAAGGGCTCTACCAAATGATTGCTTATAAACTAACCTATTAATATCAAACTAAAAGCTATAGTAATCGCCTCTGAATGGCATGTATATATGACAAATTTATTTAGAGTCTAATATAGTACATAAAAACATACAATACATATGATCGATAAGGTGCACTTTATATGATTACAAATTAAAAATAAAAAACAATCGGATGGTTCATATAATTAAAATTGCATATGCAAAATAGTATTAACCTACAATAATATATAATCTAATGGAGATGCTGCTAGAAATCGTTGGTTAAAACGGACATACAATTATGTTAGTGTCCAAATTGATAGTGACCGTAGTCAGCACCACTAATCCTTGATTACAAAAAATACAGTTCAGCTTCCCGTTAGGGTTTTGGGTTGGACCAGTTCAATTTGTGCAGGTGTTAGCGTCTAAGTGTTTTCACTGGAACCGGAGGGACCGGAGTGGTTTACCCACCAGAATCCGAAAGCGTATATCCTTCTAACCTCTTTCTCTGACCTGCTATACTGCAGTGTGCAGTTAGCGTTCAGGCAGCCGTTGGCAATCCTCTGACGTGTTCTCGTCACGTGTCTGCCAATTTGTGGTTAGGTTTGGTAAGAATCAGAAAAAACAGTAATAGGGATATATTAAGCACTATAGTTATTGTTACTGTGCTGTAATAATGCAAATTGCACTAAAGAGTTACAGCTCCATAATGAAGCTATACAGAAATATGATTTTATGTTTTATGTTTTAATATAAAAACATTTTTTCACCTTTTCTTTTTCTTTTCTTTTTTAGTTATTAAACAATTATGAAAGCTTTTGAAGTTTTTTAAATTTTCTAAGTATTTTTATGTATACATAGAGTATGTTAATAGAAGGAAAGTTTGCTATACTATCAAATCTTATGTAGTTTGCTGCTAATTGACACTTCAGGTGAAATCACTGGAAACATAAAAAGCAAGCCAAGGTAAAATACTACGGCCTAGATTTAGAGTTCGGCGGTAGCCGTCAAAACCAGCGTTAGAGGCTCCTAACGCTGGTTTTGGCCGCCCGCTGGTATTTGGAGTCAGTGATTAAAGGGTCTAACGCTCACTTTACAGCCGCGACTTTTCCATACCGCAGATCCCCCTACGCCATTTGCGTAGCCTATCTTTTCAATGGGATCTTTCTAACGCCGGTATTTAGAGTCGTTTCTGCAGTGAGCGTTAGAGCTCTAACGACAAGATTCCAGCCGCCTGAAAATAGCAGGAGTTAAGAGCTTTCTGGCTAACGCCGGTTTATAAAGCTCTTAACTACTGTACCCTAAAGTACACTAACACCCATAAACTACCTATGTACCCCTAAACCGAGCTCCCCCCACATCGCCGCCACTCGATTAAAAATTTTAACCCCTAATCTGCCGACCGCCACCTACGTTATACTTATGTACCCCTAATCTGCTGCCCCTAACCCCGCCGACCCCTATATTACATTTATTAACCCCTAATCTGCCCCCCACAACATCGCCGCCAGCTACTTACAATAATTAACCCCTAATCTTCCGACCGCAAAGCGCCGCCACCTACGTTATCCCTATGTACCCCTAATCTGCTGCCCCTAACACCGCCGACCCCTATATTATATTTATTAACCCCTAATCTGCCCCCCTCAACGTCGCCGACACCTACCTACACTTATTAACTCCTAATCTGCCGAGCGGACCTGAGCGCTACTATAATAAAGTTATTAGCCCCTAATCCGCCTCACTAACCCTATCATAAATAGTATTAACCCCTAATCTGCCCTCCCTAACATCGCCGACACCTAACTTCAATTATTAACCCCTAATCTTCCGATCGGAGCTCACCGCTATTCTAATAAATGTATTAACCCCTAAAGCTAAGTCTAACCCTAACACTAACACCCCCCTAACTTAAATATAATTTTAATCTAACGAAATAAATTAACTCTTATTAAATAAATTATTCCTATTTAAAGCTAAATACTTACCTGTAAAATAAATCCTAATATAGCTACAATATAAATTATAATTATATTATAGCTATTTTAGGATTAATATTTATTTTACAGGCAACTTGGTATTTATTTTAACTAGGTACAATAGCTATTAAATAGTTAAGAACTATTTAATAGTTACCTAGTTAAAATAATAACAAATTTACCTGTAAAATAAATCCTAACCTAAGATATAATTAAACCTAACACTACCCTATCAATAAAATAATTAAATAAACTACCTACAATTACCTACAATTAACCTAACACTACACTATCAATAAATTAAATAAACACAATTGCTACAAATAAATACAATTAAATAAACTAGCTAAAGTACAAAAAATAAAAAAGAACTAAGTTACAGAAAATAAAAAAATATTTACAAACATAAGAAAAATATTACAACAATTTTAAACTAATTACACCTACTCTAAGCCCCCTAATAAAATAACAAAGCCCCCCAAAATAATAAATTCCCTACCCTATTCTAAATTAAAAAAGTTACAAGCTCTTTTACCTTACCAGCCCTGAACAGGGCCCTTTGCGGGGCATGCCCCAAGAAGTTCAGCTCTTTTGCCTGTAAAAAAAAACATACAATACCCCCCCCCCCAACATTACAACCCACCACCCACATACCCCTAATCTAACCCAAACCCCCCTTAAATAAACCTAACACTAATCCCCTGAAGATCTTCCTACCTTGTCTTCACCATCCAGGTATCACCGATCCGTCCTGGCTCCAAGATCTTCATCCAACCCAAGCGGGGGTTGGCGATCCATAATCCGGTGCTGAAGAGGTCCAGAAGAGGCTCCAAAGTCTTCATGCTATCCGGCAAGAAGAGGACATCCGGACCGGCAAACATCTTCTCCAAGCCGCATCTTCTATCTTCTTCCATCCGGTGCGGAGCGGGTCCATCTTGAAGCAGGCGACGCGGATCCATCCTCTTCTTCCGATGTCTCCCGACTAATGACGGTTCCTTTAAGGGACGTCATCCAAGATGGCGTCCCTCGAATTCCGATTGGCTGATAGGATTCTATCAGCCAATCGGAATTAAGGTAGGAATATTCTGATTGGCTGATGGAATCAGCCAATCAGAATCAAGTTCAATCCGATTGGCTGATCCAATCAGCCAATCAGATTGAGCTCGCATTCTATTGGCTGTTCCGATCAGCCAATAGAATGCGAGCTCAATCTGATTGGCTGATTGGATCAGCCAATCGGATTGAACTTGATTCTGATTGGCTGATTCTTCTTGGGGCATGCCCCGCAAAGGGCCCTGTTCAGGGCTGGTAAGGTAAAAGAGCTTGTAACTTTTTTAATTTAGAATAGGGTAGGGAATTTATTATTTTGGGGGGCTTTGTTATTTTATTAGGGGGCTTAGAGTAGGTGTAATTAGTTTAAAATTGTTGTAATATTTTTCTTATGTTTGTAAATATTTTTTTATTTTCTGTAACTTAGTTCTTTTTTATTTTTTGTACTTTAGCTAGTTTATTTAATTGTATTTATTTGTAGCAATTGTGTTTATTTAATTTATTGATAGTGTAGTGTTAGGTTAATTGTAGGTAATTGTAGGTAGTTTATTTAATTATTTTATTGATAGGGTAGTGTTAGGTTTAATTATATCTTAGATTAGGATTTATTTTACAGGTAAATTTGTTATTATTTTAACTAGGTAACTATTAAATAGTTCTTAACTATTTAATAGCTATTGTACCTAGTTAAAATAAATACCAAGTTGCCTGTAAAATAAATATTAATCCTAAAATAGCTATAATATAATTATAATTTATATTGTAGCTATATTAGGATTTATTTTACAGGTAAGTATTTAGCTTTAAATAGGAATAATTTATTTAATAAGAGTTAATTAATTTCGTTAGATGTAAATTATATTTAAGTTAGGGGGGTGTTAGTGTTAGGGTTAGACTTAGCTTTAGGGGTTAATCCATTTATTAGAATAGCGGTGAGCTCCGCTCGGCAGATTAGGGGTTAATAATTGAAGGTAGGTGTCGGCGATGTTAGGGAGGGCAGATTAGGGGTTAATACTATTTATTATAGGGTTAGTGAGGCGGATTAGGGGTTAATAACTTTATTATAGTAGCGCTCAGGTCCGCTCGGCAGATTAGGGGTTAATAAGTGTAGGCAGGTGGAGGCGACGTTGTGGGGGGCAGATTAGGGGTTAATAAATATAATATAGGGGTCGGCGATGTTAGGGCAGCAGATTAGGGGTACATAGGGATAACGTAGGTTGCGGCGGTTTACGGAGCGGAAGATTAGGGGTTAATAATAATATGCAGGGGTCAGCGATAGCGGGGGCGGCAGATTAGGGGTTAATAAGTGTAAGGGTAGGGGTGTTTAGACTCGGGGTACATGTTAGAGTGTTAGGTGCAGACGTAGGAAGTGTTTTCCCATAGGAAACAATGGGGCTGCGTTAGGAGCTGAACGCTGCTTTTTTGCAGGTGTTAGGTTTTTTTTCAGCTCAAACAGTCCCATTGTTTCCTATGGGGGAATCGTGCACGAGCACGTTTTTGATGCCGGCCGCGTCCGTAAGCAACTCTGGTATCGAGAGTTGCATTTGCGGTAAAAATGCTCTACGCTCCTTTTTTGGAGCCTAACGCAGCATTTGTTTTAACTCTCGATACCAGAGTTAAATTTATGGTGCGGCCAGAAAAAAGCCCGCGGAGCGTTAACAGCCCTTTTACCGCCGAACTCTAAATCTAGGCCTACCACTTTAAACCATTGGGTATAAAAGGTAAAGTGGAAGTACACAGGCTTATCTTGAAAAAAGCCTCAAGCTGAAACGCGTTGATGTTAAGCAGTCCTGTGTAGCTGGCCAGCTCTCTATGGACACATTGTGGACAAACTATTTTGAACTTTTACCCAATGGAACATATGTGATTTTACTTTGGGCCTTACACTATCCTGGGCTTAGTGTGGAGGAGAAAAGCGATGACACTGAGTGATAAGTGTATACAGAACACTGGAAAATTTCAACATTGAAAGAATCTTAATTGCGGACTGGGTTTGAAAAAACACCAGTAATCCGACTGCTTGATTCGCTAAGTGGGCAGACACGTGACGAGAACACATCAGAGGATTGCCAACGGCTGCCTGAACGCCAACTGCACGCTGCAGTATAACAGGTCGGAGAAAGCGGTTAGAAGGATATACGCTTTCGGATTCTGGTGGGTAAACCACTCCGGTCCCTCCGGTTCCAGTGAAAACACTTAGACGCTAACACCTGCACAAATTGAACTGGTCCAACCCAAAACCTTAACAGGAAGCTGAACTGCATTTTTTGTAATTAAGGATTAGTGGTGCTGACTACGGTCACTATCAATTTGGACACTAACATAATTGTATGTCCGTTTTAACCAACGATTTCTAGCAGCATCTCCATTAGATTATATATTATTGTAGGTTAATACTATTTTGCATATGCAATTTTAATTATATGAACCATCCGATTGTTTTTTATTTTTAATTTGTAATCATATAAGGTGCACCTTATCGATCATATGTATTGTATGTTTTTTATGTACTATATTAGACTCTAAATAAATTGGTCATCTATACATGCCATTCAGAGGCGATTACTATAGCTTTTAGTTTGATATTAATAGGTTAGTTTATAACATAAGCATCATTTGGTAGAGCCCTTGAGCGCACTCACATATCTGGTTCTTTAGTGTTTACATTTATAGTATGAAATTTGGGATTGTCACACTAGTGAGTTGCCATTTCTACCTAAAGGGTACACTTGTGTTATGCTATTTTAAATTTGATCCCATACCCAGTATTTTTAAATACTTCAGAGTTTATTAATAATAGATATTTGTAGATAATATTTGTTCTTTAACTCTAATATGGATCTTTTCAAAGTTAGATTGGATTTATTTAGTGAAATTGAAAATTTAGACAATTGTGCTACACCCACAGATTTACAACCCAAGGGGAATTTAATAGAACTGTGTGAAGACTTAGATAAAACTCTAATTATGGAAATGAAACAAAAATTAGAAGTGAGTTTCTTACAAAAATATATCAATTCCAATATAGTACCTAGAAGTTTACGTTTAATGAAAGACTGTACTTTCCAACTACAGGAACCCCTCAAAAAGAATGGTTTGAAACACTCAGTGGGGCATCTTTAAACCTAATGAAAATTATTGTTAAATCTAGGAACATCAGTTTAAGAGAATTTGGAGATAAAATAGAAACTTTAAGCAATGATTTAGCACCCTGGAATTTAGAGGAAGATTATAAATCAATTCAATTGAATATTATTAACAACTTACAAGAAATTAAGAAAGAAACTTTAGATATTAAATTTAGAAAAATGAATAGGGATCTTACAGACTACAAGGTAGAAGAAACTCTTAGTGAAGCAAAAATAAATGACACTACAATTGAAATAAATAAGTCATCTATACCAGCAGAACAACAATGGAAAATATTTTCCAAAAAAAGTAATAAAAAGAAAAATCAAGAGCTAGTTACACCTAAAAACAGAATAAAAGAGAAAATATATCCTATGGAACAAAATAATAGACAGCAACACTCAAATACACAGCAAAACTATAGATATACAAATAATATTCATACAATGGATAGAAACACACAAAGTGATAGGGGTAATGTTAAGACCCCCCAAAATTACAGACTTTATCATCAAAAAATGATTTATATAAATCCCACCAAAGAAATGATTCTTATAAATCGCATAATCAATATAATTACATAAATAGTTATAAAGAAGATTGGAGAAAAAGAGAAAACAATTGGAGTCCAAGAGAATCAAATTTTGCAAATTATAATAGATTCGAACCTTTAAGAGATCAAGATTGGGGATTAAACAGAACTAACCCAAGACAAGGTACCTCTGTTTCTTTTTTTAGAAGAGGACAGGAGGCAACTAGAGAGAGCCAAATAAAAAAAAGAGAAAGAGAGGAAATAGAGGTAGAGCAGGAAAGGGGCAATCAAAAACGAATGAGGTAGATAAGCAAGGAATTTTTAATTTAAGTGATACTGAATTAACTGCTGACCAATATAAAGTACTACAGAAAGGGTTAACATTTGCTCCAGCCAATAAATTGAATAAATTCAACATGTTAATTAATGTAAATAACTTTATTCGTAATATTACCTTAAAAAGATTCTTTATGAAAAATCCTATTGAACATGAATTAGTAAATGATGCTAAGGGTTTCCATCATACTGATTTTAAAGCTAAATCTAGATTTTTTCCCACTAGTGAGAAAGGAAGGAACATTGAAATGTTCGAAAAGGCAGTTAAAAAAGATATTGAAGAGATGGATTTTAGCAAAATGACTTATAATCTAACTAAAAAAGAAAATGACATTCTAAAAGATTTACAAAGTAACCCCAGAATCACTATAAAACAGGCGGATAAAGGAAGTGGCACGGTCATACTTAATACAGACAATTATATCAAAGAAGCAAATAGATTATTGGATGATGAGGAAACATATAAAAAAATCAAACTAAATCCAACAATAAAATAAAAAAAGAATTAAATACGTTATTAAACAAGGCTCATAATGTAGGAATTATCAATGGCAAAGAGTTTGGTTTTCTAAAAGTAGACTTTCCTAGAACTCCAATATTTTATTACCTACCAAAGATCCACAAATCACTAACAAATCCACCCCAGAAGACCCATTATTTCTGGGATCCAATCAATAACATCTAATCTGTCAGAATTTGTGGATAATTTCCTACAGCATTATGTGGTTAAATTGCCCTCATACTTAAAGGACTCTACAAAACTTTTAAGAGAACTAAAGAATATAAAGTGGAATGAAAGGCTTATATTTGCAACATGCGATGTGTGTTCCTTATATACGAACATACAACACAATTTAGGTTTAAAAGCAGTAGAACATTTTTTATTGAAAGGAGGAGAATTACCAATTGAGCAGATAGATTTCCTATTGGAAAGTATTAAATTTATTTTAACGAATAATTATTTTAGTTTCAATAATCAATTTTATATGCAAACTAAGGGAACGGCGATGGGCACCAAATTCGCCCCCAGTTACGCAAATTTATTTATGGGACTTATAGAAGAAGAATTGATACATGGTTCCCACTGGGAGGTGAATTTGGTGCTCTATCATCTTTTCATTGACAATATTATCATTATTTGGAGGGGGGATGAGGAACTTTTAAATGTTTTTATTGAAGTTTTAAGAATAATAGATTTGGTATAGATCTTACTTATGAAATAAGTGCTACTAATATTAATTTCTTAGATTTAGATATAAGAATTAATAATAATGAAATATTAACTAAAACCCACTTTAAACAAGTGGATTCAAACAACTATATCCATAAAAAGAGCTGCCACTATAAGAAATGGCTGGATAACATACCAATGAACCAATTTCTAAGAGTGAGAAAAAATTGTAGCACGCTAGAGGATTTTGAGGAACAAGCAGGAACCCTAGAAACAAAATTTAGAAATATAATCTAACTAAAAAAGAAAATGACATTCTAAAAGATTTACAAAGTAACCCCAGAATCACTATAAAACAGGCGGATAAAGGAGGTGGCACGGTCATACTTAATACAGACAATTATATCAAAGAAGCAAATAGATTATTGGATGATGAGGAAACATATAAAAAAATCAAACTAAATCCAACAATAAAATAAAAAAAGAATTAAATACGTTATTAAACAAGGCTCATAATGTAGGAATTATCAATGGCAAAGAGTTTGGTTTTCTAAAAGTAGACTTTCCTAGAACTCCAATATTTTATTACCTACCAAAGATCCACAAATCACTAACAAATCCACCCCAGAAGACCCATTATTTCTGGGATCCAATCAATAACATCTAATCTGTCAGAATTTGTGGATAATTTCCTACAACATTATGTGGTTAAATTGCCCTCATACTTAAAGGACTCTACAGAACTTTTAAGAGAACTAAAGAATATAAAGTGGAATGAAAGGCTTATATTTGCAACATGCGATGTGTGTTCCTTATATACGAACATACAACACAATTTAGGTTTAAAAGCAGTAGAACATTTTTTATTGAAAGGAGGAGAATTACCAATTGAGCAGATAGATTTCCTATTGGAAAGTATTAAATTTATTTTAACGAATAATTATTTTAGTTTCAATAATCAATTTTATATGCAAACTAAGGGAACGGCGATGGGCACCAAATTCGCCCCCAGTTACGCAAATTTATTTATGGGACTTATAGAAGAAGAATTGATACATGGTTCCCACTGGGAGGTGAATTTGGTGCTCTATCGTCTTTTCATTGATGATATTATCATTATTTGGAGGGGGGATGAGGAACTTTTAAATGTTTTTATTGAAGATTTTAAGAATAATAGATTTGGTATAGATCTTACTTATGAAATAAGTGCTACTAATATTAATTTCTTAGATTTAGATATAAGAATTAATAATAATGAAATATTAACTAAAACCCACTTTAAACAAGTGGATTCAAACAACTATATCCATAAAAAGAGCTGCCACTATAAGAAATAGCTGGATAACATACCAATGAACCAATTTCAATTTGAGTTACTTAAAGAAAAAACACTGAAAGAAAAAAATCCCCAAGAATTTATTAATACCTCAATAGATGTACCGTTCATTACGGATTATAGTACCAGTCATAATAAACTACGAACAGTCTTGAACAAACACTGGCATTTATTACAGAGAGACCCTTTTATTGGGGAATCCCTTACAGAAAACCCCCGAATGGTTTTTAAGAAAACAAGGAATTTAAAAAATATACTTGGACCTAGCACTTTCAACCCCAAAAGAAGTGGAGCTACAGATATAGACCTAAGGGGGAATAAACTAGAGGGTTACTTCCCATGCATACATTGCAAAGCTTGTAAATATAGTTGCAAAACAAAAAATGTCAAGTCAACAGTAACTAATAAGGAATATAAAATAAGGGACTTCATAAAATGTTCATATCGAAATGTAGTGTACCTTATTGAATGCCCGTGCAAGAAACAGTACTTAGGCGAGACCTCACGCATGTTGACACGTCAGAGGATTGCCAACGGCTGCCTGAACGCCAACTGCACCTTGCAGTATAGTAGGTCGGAGAAAGCGGTTAGAAGGATATACGCTTTCGGATTCTGGTGAGTAAACCACTCCGGTCCCTCCGGTTCCAGTGAAAACACTTAGACGCTAACACCTGCACAAATTGAACTGGTCCAACCCAAAACCCTAACGGGAAGCTGAACTGTATATTTTTTGTAATCAAGGATTAGTGGTGCTGACTACGGTCACTATCAACTTGGACACTAACATAATTGTATGTCTGTTTTAACCAACAATTTCTAGCAGCATCTCCATTAGATTATATATTATTGTAGGTTAATACTATTTTGCATATGCAATTTTAATTATATGAACCATCCGATTGTTTTTTATTTTTAATTTGTAATCATATAAGGTGCACCTTATCGATCATATGTATTGTATGTTTTTTATGTACTATATTAGACTCTAAATAAATTTGTCATATATACATGCCATTCAGAGGTGATTACTATAGCTTTTAGTTTGATATTAATAGGTTAGCTTATAAGCAATCATTTGGTAGAGCCCTTGAGCGCACTCACATATCTGGTTCTTTAGTGTTTACATTTATAGTGTGAAATTTGGGATTGTCACACTACAGTAGTGAGTTGCCATTTCTACCTAAAGGGTACACTTGTGTATTGCTGACTCCTAGGCAACTCCACGTGCATGAGCACAGTGTTATCTATATGACACACATTAACTAATGCCATCTAGTGGTGAAAAACGGTCAAAATGCATTCATATAAGAGGCGGCCTTTGAGGTCTAAGAAATTAGCATATAAACCTCCTAGGTTTAGCTGTCAACTAAGAATACCAAGAGAACAAAGCAAATTTGGTAATAAAAGTAAATTGGAAAGTTGTTTAAAATGACATGCCCTATCCGAATCATGAAAGTTTATTTTGGACTAGACTGTCCCTTTAATGACAAAGGCAAAATGTATAAAACCGTGCTAACCTGATTGCATATTGTCAAGTGCGCTAACCCAACATGAACATATGAATATTTCACATTCCAAAGTTCTTAACATAAAAGAATATGTTCTATGTATTCATAAATACATATTTCTACATATATCTGATGTTTTTTTGGTAAAATATATATCTTTACCTATATATGTATGATTATATATGGGTATAGATATATACAGATATAAAGAAATATCTATTGATAAATATAACATTTTCCCTTATGTGAAGAACATTGGAATGTGAAAAATTTACAATAAATACATTATTAAACACTTAATTATATATGAATATATTTTTTACCTATTTGACTGCAAAGAGCTCCAATACACACACACACACACACACACACGCACATATATATATATATATATATATATATATATACACAGTATATATATGTACACATATGTACTTTTGTGCTTATATGTCTGTATACAGTATATATGTACAAACATAAATAAATTGGCTTCAAAACAAAGTAAAACACTAGCCATAAGCACGGGCAAAATATTCGGTTCAACCAAATCTTTTGCACAGAATAATCTGAAAATTTAGTTTTCCGAATATTCGGCTGCCAAGCTATTGATTATTTGTTTCATTTTAAACTAAACAAATATTGAATATTTATTGAACATTTACACTCGTTTTCATTACACAAATGAAAATATTCCTTTGCTACAGGGGAAAAAGTTCACTTGGAACATTACATATTTACCTCTCCAGTGTGCTAATCCCGACCTTTCTTCACCTATAAATATATCTTTTTACCTATTTATGTATGATTATATATAGGTATAGATATATACAGATATATAGGAATATATATTTATAAATACTTATAAATGTTTCCCTTATGTGAAGATATTGCGGGTTCGGTTCCACACTACCGCAATAAAGTGGATATAGCAATAAAGTAAGTCACACTCATTTTTTGTTTCCCAGCGCATATAAAAGTTTCATTTTATACTATACTGTGTGAAGTGTGCAATAGCATTTTGTCTGAAAAAACAATGTACATACCTTAATTAAAAAATACTTTACTGCTAAACAATGCTAACCATTCATATTTAGACATGTATATCTATGTATCTCTATGTTAAAGCCCTTTGCAGTCCTTTGTTTTTCCTAACACCTGAGACCTCATATCTTTGAGCTCTTATAACTTTTTTTAAATATTTTTTATTAGATAGTGTTGTTATAAGTGTAACTGTACTCATAAATGTAATTTTGATGTTTTTTGTACAACTTTTTTTAACTCACGTAACTGTTAACTAGAACTCTGAAGTCGCACTATCCCAACACGCATTACATTCAATTGCACTCAAGCGAACGCATTTACTTTCAACCTGTAAAATGTGATGTATTAAACAACCACGTTAAACCCCTTTATTCTCAACGCAACAGTTAGCATGTCACCCACAATCTAGCCCTGTATGTTTGGTATTTCCTAAGTTAAAATGATGAAAGAAATGCCACATTCATAAACATTATAAAAACAAATAAATTGGCCTCAAAACAAAGTAAAACACTAGCCAAAAGCACAGGCAAAATATTTGGTTCGACCAAATCTATTGGACAGAATATTCTGAAAATGTAGTTTTCCGAATATTCGGCTGCCAAGCTATTGGTTATTTGTTTCATTTTAAACTAAACAAATACTGAATATTTATTGAACATTTACACTCGTTTTCATTACAGAAATGTAAATATTCCTTTACTACAGGGGAAAAAGTTCACTTGGAACGTTACATATTCACATCTCCAGTGTGCTAATCCCGACCCTTCTTCACAGAGCGTCAAGGTGCGCT
This sequence comes from Bombina bombina, assembly GCF_027579735.1. Taxonomy (NCBI): domain Eukaryota; kingdom Metazoa; phylum Chordata; class Amphibia; order Anura; family Bombinatoridae; genus Bombina; species Bombina bombina. The sequence continues at coordinate 203,255,687 of NC_069507.1, read as the reverse complement.
AATAGGAGGCTTAGCGCTGCAGATCCAGGTCCTGCGCTAAATGACCTATAGTTCAGGCCCTGGGATCTGCCACGTTAAGACTAAATGGTTTAGTGCGGCTCTCCAGCACGCTAGAGGTAACTATTTTTAACACTAAGGTTATTGTAAAGAAAGGAATGAATACTGACAAATTTCATCAGTAATTATTTGTTTTCTTTATATTTGCGGTGCATTAATTTGGATATTAATTTTGTGAAAATGAAATGAAAATCCGTGTTTCGTTAACGAGTTTGCATTTCTACCTAAACTAATGCATATATCTATACAAACTCTATATATTCTATACAATGTATTTATTGGCTCCAAAAATATAGCCATTTCCGCAAGCATTTGTTGAAATCATCTTTCACTCCCTCAAAAAACAAACCCCATCCAGTTGATAGTCACAATAGTTATTGCAACAACTAAAATACAGGTGCAGCCTTAATTTCCATACTTACACTTTCAGATTATTGAAATAAATAAGGTATAAATTAAAATACAAGCAAATTTAACGCATATGGTCTGTTTAAAAACCAATTACTTATCTATGGTATTAATTGTAACAGATCGTCTCTTATCCTTCTCAGATGAATAGTAGTGGAGATGATAACCAATCAGAAGTCTCAAAAATAGTCACATGATCAAGAACGTGCAGTCAGGTACCTCTAAAACCACTATTGAACTATGTTTTCTTGGCTTCCTTATTGGTGGCCTTTTAGTAAATTTGTTTATCAGTCATAATCAGTGATGGCCAACTTCCTAACACATGGGGGCCACAAATCAATATAAAATTAGGCTATTAAACACACAAATAATATATTTCTTAAAATGTCCAGTGGCCGGATTGCAGGGTATCCTCCAGGGTATGCAGTTACCCCTCCACAGGTTACATTTGTCCTGGTGCTACAAAAGCTATGAAACAAATTCTTAGTTCTGCTTTATCGTAGGCCCATAAAAACTAATATAAATAGTTACATTTGTACACTTATAGGCCAATAATTTACATTAACGGCAGACTTGAAATTCTGATACATATCTTTATACAAACTTAAAAACCCATGCCTTTGAAAGATTTTTTTGTCACATTGTCAATGATAACCCTAATGAAATCACATATTTACTTCCATTTGATTAGAAACCCTATTTTCCATGTAATTCCCTGACATTTTTGTTTTCATTTGCATTGCCTTTACATCTCATATACTTACTATTAAAACCCATTAATAACAGTCTCACAATCCATAAAAAATAATCTTATTTATTTTTACATGACATCTGCAGTTTTACTTTTACATCTTGAAAGGACTTCTCGGCAATGTTTGATACCTTTTCCAGTTTATTTGAGTTTGCCACAAGAAAAGTTTATATTTCATTTGGGTGGTTTTTGGCATCTTATTCTATGATATTTTAATCCACTTGATGTGCAGTTCTTAGAATTAGTTAAAATGCCTAAATTACATATGCAATATAACCAAAATCAATCTGAGTAAGCACACAAACAGGTATAATTTTCTCAGTGGGGAAGGCTGCTGAATTTGATGAATTCAAAAAAATAATTCATTAACATCTGTAATAAGAATTTTCTGTTTAATTAGATTGCATTTGAAATTGATAACACGTTTGAAAATATGCACAGATATTCAAACTGATTAGTTCATAGTTAACTTTAAGTGTCTCAAAAAACTGTAATCAACTCACTTTTTCAATTTTTAAATGATTGAAAACCCAAATACAATTGCATTTTAACATTTTAAGGACAAATCATTGTACCAATAGAACACTTCACCATTTAAAGGAAAGTAGTACTCAAAATGTTCCATGTAAAAAAAAAACAACCTAAAGGGATAGTAAACTCCAATTTTTTCTTTTGTGGTTCGGATAGAGCATGCAATTTTAAGCAACTTTCTAATTCACTCCTATTATCAATTTTTCTTCGTTCTCTTGGTATCTTTATTTGAAAAAGTAGGAATATAAGATAAGGATCCGGCCTATTTTTGGTTTCAGCACCCTGGCTAGTGCTTGTGATTGGTGGCTACATTTATCAAACCAATAAGCAAGTACCATCCAGGTTCTGAACCAAAAATGGTCTGGCTCTTAAAGGACCAGTCAACACATTAGATTTGCATAATCAACAAATGCAAGATAACAAGACAATGCAATAGGTCTTAGTCTGAACTTCAAATGAGTAGTAGATTTTTTTATAACAAATTTCAAAGTTATGTATATTTCCACTCCCCTTGTACCATGTGATAGCAATCAGCCAATCACAAATGCATATACGTATAGTCTGTGAATTCTTGCACATGCTCAGTAGGATCTGGTGACTCAAAAATTGTAAATATAAAAGACTGTGCACATTTTTTTAATGGAAGTAAATTGGAAATTTGTTTAAAATTACATGCTGTATCTGAATCCTGAAAATTTAATTTAACCTGAGTGTCCCTTTAAACTTACATTCCTGCTTTTCAAATAAATATACCAAGAGAACGAAGAAAAATTGATACTAGGAGTAAATTAGAAGTTGCTTAAAATTGCGTGCTCTATCGGAATCATTATAAATAAAAATTGGGTTTACTATCCCTTTAAGCATTTGTGTTTATCAGCCAGTTAACATTTTTATCCATCATTAACCAATGAAAATTAGCAGATTTCACAACTGATACAATTATATAAGAAGAGAAGAGGGACACCCCATAGTATAATTCTGCAACCAGAATGGAGTATATACTCTTGGGGCTAAAAATATTAAGCTACATTCTCAGCTTTTTCGGCTATGTGGAGTAGGTTCACTGCTTCTTTTGTCTCTTCACCACCTCGGAACTAGCAAGATCAATCATCTTGACACTTGCTTTTTCGTGGTGATTGAGATTCCCTGCTCTAGCGCAATTGGTTGCGCCGGAGCTGGGAATGGTATTGCACAAGAACCCTCTTCACTACTTGAGAACCTGTCTAGCTGCAGGGATAGTAAATCTAGCACTTGGAAGAAGTTTCTAAAGCACCCTAAATCACCACCATTTTATACAGTCAAACTTTAAATGGAATTAAACAATTCATTTATTGTATCCAGAGAGAATATGGGTTTGATCATGTTCTAGTTGTAAAATGGTAGTAATGACAGAAATATTTTTATACATATTATGCATGCTCACATATTTTTTTATTTTAATATCAGAATAATTGTTGAGAGGAAGAGAGAAATGTAAATTGAACAGCGCAGAGAGATTGATAGCAAGACAGATAATGACAATGGGACAGAGAAGAGCAGTCAGAGGTGGAAAGAAAGTGATGGGCGGACTGATAAAAGCGGTCAGAGAAGTAGCAAGAGGGGAAAAGTGATAGGGATGAGAGGAGCAGTTAAAGGGTTTAAAAAGCATTAGGAGTCATAGGTCTAAAGAAAATGATAGGGGGAAAGAAAGTCAGTAACAGGTCCTGAGAAAGTGAGAGGGATACAGATAGGAAGAAATAGAGTGAGAGAAATAAACAGAAGATGAGCCAACAGCCACAAAGGAGAAAGAGGATCTGCCTCTCTGTGAGTTTGGGTCCCCACCCCCCTGGTTAGTCCATGCCAGAGAATATGCATAGCTTTCTTCTACAACGCTGGTGTCAGGTTTTTCTGTACAACACTATGGAGACCATCTTTGTAATCCAGCAACCATATTTGTAAATATAAATCTATATGCTTTCCATACACAAGCAGCTCTGTTTTGCATGAGTATGGTGCACAAAGAATGGCTAGAAATTATGCAGATGGAGCCCTGGTCCACTTGCATCAATACTACTACTTATTGCAGGCCCAGATGGGCTACCAAGCTGTGTGGTCTCATTTGAGACTACTGAGAGCCCTGTAGTTGTGCCCCTGCTGATAATGAACAATCACACAGCTTTATTGATAAACATTGATACACTTAAAAACCTTAACAACCAAAATGTAACGTTTATTAAAATTTAATAGATATTTAATGCTTCTCTTCACAGGTATGCTCACTTAAATATGCAATCTTATAGTTATGTCTGTATATTTGATCCTAAATCATTTGCACAATAGACGAATAACACAGTTTCCTGTTCCTATTAAAAAACTAATTCTCTTGGGATGCCGTGACTGTGACATGAGTGAAGTCTATATCTTCCAGGACATTGGTCAATTCTCAGAATGCAAAAATGTTCTTTCTTCAAACAGTGGAAACTCTGAGGTAAATGAAATGTAAATGAAATAAGCCTCTGGCAGTGCAACTCTGAGCGGCCAGGGTCAGATACTTAAAAAAACAATCTAAGCCATATTCTATAAGCTAATAGGTAAGTAGTAGGAGTTACCTATAAGCCAGTGAGAATCAGTAGGAAGTACCAATCACCCAACAAGCATTATTAAGGAGTATGTGTAAGCCATAGAGCTACTGCTTCCCTTTTTGTCTGCCAGGAAAAATCAATATTTTTAAAGACTGATTTTGTATATGAATGATCATTTTTTCTCAACAAACTTTATTAAGACAATGTTAATTTACAATTATCAAAGGTATAAGTAAACTGTAACTCATTCGATTTACACAGGAAGATAAACAGGTGTAAGCTGGGTATCTGCACCAGCAGTATATAAAACAGAGTCCATTAAAGGGACAGTCTAGTATAAATTAAACTTTCATTATTCAGATAGGACTTTTAATTTTAATCAACTTTCCAATTTACTTTTATCATCAAATTTGCTTTTTTCTCTTGGTATTCTTAGTTTAAACTAAACATAGGTAGGCTCATATGCTAATTTCTAAGCCTTTCAGGGCTGCCTCTTATCACATGCTTTTTAAATCTCTTTTCAACACAAAGAGACAGAAAGTACACATGGGCCATATAGATAACACTGTGTTCAGGCACAGGGGGTTATTTAAGATTTAGCACAAAACAATGCTAAATTTAAGACAATAGATAATAAACAGTCACAGTCATGTGATCAGGGGGCTGGAAGAAGGTTCCTAGATACAAGATAATCACAGAGGTAAAAAGTATATTTTTTTATGGGTAATAAAGGTATTATCTATCTTTTAAAACAATAACAATTCTATGGTAGACTGTCCCTTTAAGTCCAAGGATGAAAGGGAACAGGAAAACTCCTTAAGGTTCCATGGCTTCATCTCCTGGAAATAAGATTGTTACATTTTAATAATTTTCAAATTTTTCATGTAAAGACATAATAAAATGAACTTTGACATCCATCAACAGTATGTAACAAAAATCAAAATGCTAAAAGTTGTAAATAATTGTAATAAATATTGTAGTTTATATATATATATATATATATATATATATATATATATATATATATATATATATAAAAATATTTATTTTATTATTATTCTTTATTTATAAAGCACCAACAGATTCTGCAGCTCTGTCCATGGGTAACAAAGATAAAAGTACAATATGAGACACAAGACAAAATTTAGCAAAAAAATACAGGGGGAATTGGGAGTCCTGTTCCCGTGGGAACTTACAATCTAAATGGGTAGGAGGGTGAGAAACAGGTGGGGACTGCAAAGGTGGTAATGATGTTAGTGTGGAGTTAGATGGAATTCATTAGTTACTGATTTGGTGATAGGTTTCCCTGAACAATAAGGTCTTTAGGGAGCGTTTAAAGGAGGAGAGGTTGGGGGAAAGTCTGACGGCTCGAGGAAGTGCATTCCAGAGGGTCGGTGCCGCACGAGAGAAGTCCTGTAGTCTAGCATGGGAGGAGGTGATGGTGGAAGAGGCAAAGAGTAGATCATTGTTGGATCTTAGGGGATGGGCTGGAGTATATTTGTTGATGAGTGAGGACAGGTAGGGGGGGCTACATTGGTAAGGGCTTTGTAGGTCAGAGTGAGAATTTTTAATTCAATTCTGCTGTGAATGGGGAGCCAGTGAAGGGACTCACAGAGGGGTGCAGCGGATACAGAGCATCGGGAGAGGTGGATTAGCCTAGCAGAGGCATTTAGGATGGATTGAAGGGGGGAGAGGTGGGAGAGAGTTAGTAGGTTGTTACAGTAGTCAAGCCGGGAAATTACTAGGAAATGGATTAGCTGTTTAGTAGTTTCAGCACTCAGAAAAGGATGAATTTTGGAGATATTGCGTAGGTGGTTGCGACAGGATGAAGAGAGCGATTGGATGTGGGGTATGAAGGACAGATTGGAGTCAAGTGTAACTCCTAGGCAGCGGACTTGGGGAGATGGGGAGATAGTGGTGTCGCCAACAGTCATAGTAAAGTTAGAAACTGGAGTAGGATTAGATGGGGGGATTAGAAGAAGCTTAGTCTTGGACATGTTGATTTTTAGGTGGTGAGAGGCCATCCAGGAAGAAATGCCAGATAAGCAGTCGCTGATGTGGGAAAAGACAGAAGGAGAAAGAGCAAGGGTTGGATAGGTAGATCTAAGTATCATCAGCATAAATGTGATAGTTGAAGCCATAGCTGTTGATAAGTTTACACAGTGAGGAAGTGTAAATAGAGAAAAGTAGAGGGCCTAGAACAGAGCCTTGAGGTACTCCAACAGACAGATGCAATGCAGAGGAGTCGCCAGCAAATGAGACAGAAAAGGACCTATTAGAGAGATAGGAGTAGATCCAGGAGAGGGCAATGTCACAGAGCCCAAGGGAGCTGAGAGTCTGTATGTATAGACACACACACAAATATATATATATATATATATATATAAAACCTATAACGCCCTTTCCATATTCAAATAAGTATGGATTAACAATTTTTTAATCATGTTCATTATCTCATTCCCTTTCTTTTCCAGTGTTTTATTAGTGGGTATTCTTGAAATTAATATAAATAGTTGCATGAAGTGCCCAGTACATGATACATTGTATATCACATGACAACTGCTAGTAACATGGAAAAAAAATAACTTCAGTCATAACACTTTAGAAACACTCTTTAAAAACAGTTTGTGTGAATGTTTTTAATGGTATTTATATTAATATTCAGATACTGTTTTGTTGTAGTAAAATGGTCTTGATGTATAGAATGAAAGGTGTCTTCAGGGGCTGAACATGGGCGTTCCGCAGAGTTATAAAAGGTGTGTTTTTTTACCTAGACCTTAGCTTAGATGTTATTGCCCCTTAAAGGGACATGAAACCCAACATTTTTTCTTTCATGTAATTAGCAAAAGTCCATGAGCTAGTGACGTATGGGATATACATTCCTACCAGGAGGGGCAAAGTTTCCCAAACCTCAAAATGCCTATAAATACACCCCTCACCACACCCACAAATCAGTTTTACAAACTTTGCCTCCTGTGGAGGTGGTGAAGTAAGTTTGTGCTAGATTCTACGTTGATATGCGCTCCGCAGCAGGTTGGAGCCCGGTTTTCCTCTCAGCGTGCAGTGAATGTCAGAGGGATGTGAGGAGAGTATTGCCTATTTGAATTCAATGATCTCCTTCTACGGGGTCTATTTCATAGGTTCTCTGTTATCGGTCGTAGAGATTCATCTCTTACCTCCCTTTTCAGATCAACGATATACTCTTATATATACCATTACCTCTACTGATTCTCGTTTCAGTACTGGTTTGGCTTTCTACTACATGTAGATTAGTGTCCTGGGGTAAGTAAGTCTTATTTTCTGTGACACTCTAAGCTATGGTTGGGCACTTTTAAATAAAGTTCTAAATATATGTGTTTAAACATTTATTTGCCTTGATTCAGGATGTTCAACGTTCCTTATTTTCAGACAGTCAGTTTCATATTTGGGATAATGCATATGAATAATTCAATTTTTTCTTACCTTAAAATTTGACTTTTTTTCCTGTGGGCTGTTAGGCTCGCGGGGGCTGAAAATGCTTCATTTTATTGCGTCATTCTTGGCGCGGACTTTCTTGGCGCAAAATTTTTCTTGGCATTTCTGGAGTCATACGTGTCGCCGGAAGTTGCGTCATTTTTTTGACGTTTTTGCGCCAAAAAATGTCGGCGTTACCGGATGTGGCGCCATTTTTTGCGCCAAAAGCATTTAGGCGCCAAATAATGTGGGCGGCTTTTTTGGCGCTAAAAAATTTGAGCGTCATTGTTGTCTCCACAATATTTAAGTCTCATTATTTATTGCTTCTGGTTGCTAGAAGCTTGTTCATTGGCATTTTTTTCCCATTCCTGAAACTGTCATTTAAGGAATTTGATCAATTTTGCTTTATATGTTGTTTTTTCTATTACATATTGCAAGATGTCTCAGATTGAATCAGAAGCCACTTCTGGAAAAACGCTTAACTGAGTTTCAGTTCTACCAAAGCTAAGTTCATTTATTTTAAATGTTATAAATGTTTATCTTTAGCTATGGTTTGTAATAAGTTGTTATGGTATACTTTTACATGCGGAATCCATTAGTATTTATGCTTTATATATTTCCTTTCTTACAAGAAATATTTAGAAGATTTATAAGAAATATTTTTCTGATTCTATTTTAAAGGCTTTGTCTGACTTCGTGCCTTCTAATAAAATTTTTAGGTCTTTTTTCACCTCTTTTTTAATTATTGAAGTTTCAAATGACCAACAACATACTGATTTATCCTTCTCTGATGATGTTTTTTTCTCTTTCAGAAATTTTCTTCATCAGATATTGACACTAACAAATCTACTTTTTTATTTTTCTATTATTAAAGTACATTTGTTCTTTGTTGAAAAGGTGTTGATTATTTTGGATATTAAGGTAACTAGTTCTTTAAGACTAGCTGACATTATTTCTGCCTATTTATTTTTTCTGTGTTTTCAGAGGTTTTCTTTCCAATTCCCCATACTAGGGAATGGAATAGGCTGAGAATTTTCTTTTCAAAGGTTTTAAACTATATTCTTTGCCAGCAGTTAAACTCAATTTGGAGGGTTCTCCAATTTATTGGGGCTATCTCTAATTCTACTAATTATGCTATTGTTTCTATAGCAAAATAGTATTTATTTTCCTTTAGATAGTTGTATCTTATTTATGGAAAATTATTTAGTTTCAGGTACTTTTCTTGGTCCTGTGATTTATTTGGATATTGCAATTGCTTCATTTTCTCTGTTTACTTTAAGATCAAGTATCAGATTATGTTTTATTTTAGCATTTTTAAAGGGACAACATTTACTAGACTAGGTGCTGTTGCATTTGTCTTGTTGTTTTGGATTTATTGATTATGCAAGTCCACTGTATTGGCTGGTCCTTTAAACTGGACTATCATGCTAATAATTTCATTTGTGTCTTCATTTTATTGAATATTTTCGCAAATGAGGGCTAATCTATGTCTTTAGCTTTTTTAGCTAGAAGAATTTTGTGATTTTTAAAAAATAAATAAAAAAATCCATATTTCTTTTGTTCTAAGATAATCAATTATTTGTTTTATAATTGGATTCAATTCTTAACTGTTACTCTGGGCTTCAAGATTGAGTTCTAAGACTAAAACTTTAAGCTTATACTGGTTTGGTTGTTCTTATTAAGGAACGAATTCCTGAGTTCTTTCCTAAGTAACATGTCTATAATTGGAGTTCGAAATCAGTTCCCTAATATTGGGAAGTACGTGCCGTGTTCCAGCTTGGCTGGTAAGGGGCAGGTTAAGGCTTCTTTGAAATTTATTTTGTCCAAATTTCTTTGATTTTATTCCAGTAAGGCTAACACTTTCTTTAACTGTGTTTCTGTCCTATATATTTTGGGTACTGTTGAAGCATGGCTGGGCACCCATGGGGTTCAAGCGCTGCTCAGACCTGGAATCTTCTGGGGTATTTCTTCCAGTTCCTTTTGAGGAACCGGGTTTTGGAGTTTTATTCAAACTATTTTGCCTTTTTATGGTCATTGATAGCATTATTTGTTTTCATTAGATACAATAAATGCAAATTTTCATTTTTCTGTTTTCATTCAGATTTTTTTCTGAGGATGCGGAATCTCATATGATTTACTTACTCTTCAGGACATAGTTAGAGGATCTTTTTTTCAAAAGCTCTTGATTCCTCACACAAGGGTCACCTTTTTTAGGTTTCCAGATAGTTTGTGTCACTGTCCTTGTCTCTATCAGACAAGGGATAATTTTATTGGGTTCCGTCTATCGGTTCCGTTAGTCTCTATTATTTCCTTCAGTTGCTATATATGCATAGAAGTTTTAGGTCTTATGGCCACAACATTGGATTTAATTCCCTTTGCTCATTTTCACTAGAAAGAACCTTTCCAGTCTTTTATAAGTGTTGTTTCTTCAAGAACATGGTTGGAGGATCAATTTACCAAAAAGTTTGTTTGATTCCTCAGACAAGGATAACCTTTTTAGGTTTCCTAATAGATTCAGTGTCCTTGATTCTGTCTCTGACGGACCTTCAGTCTCAATCTTTCCCTTCGGTAGCCTTATGCATGGAAATTCTAGGTCTTATGACTGCTGCATTGGACGCGATCCCCTTTGCTCGTTTTCACATGCGACCTCTTCAGCTCTGTATGCTGAACCAGTGGTGCAGGGATTATACAAAGATATCTCAATTAATATCTTTAAAAACCGATTGTTCGACACTCTCTGACGTGGTGGACAGACCACCATCGTTTAGTTCAGGGGGCTTCTTTTGTTCTTCCAACCTAGACTGTGATCTCAACAGATGCAAGTCTGACAGGTTGGGGAGCTGTATGGGGGTTTCTGACAGGCACAAGGGGTTTGGGAATCTCAGGAGGCGAGATTACCAATCAACATTTTGGAACTCCGTGCAATTTTCAGAGCTCTTCAGTTGTGGCCTCTTCTAAAGAGAGAGTCGTTCATTTGTTTCCAGACGGACAATGTCACAACCGTGGCATATGTCAATCATCAAGGAGGAACTCACAGTCCTCTGACTATGAAAGAAGTTTCTTGAATACTTGTATGGGCGGAATCCAGCTCCTGTCTAATTTCTGCGGTTCATATCCCAGGTATAGACAATTGGGAAGCGGATTATCTCAGTCGCCAAACGCTACATCCGGGCGAATGGTTTCTTCACCCAGAGGTATTTCTTCAGATTGTTCAAATATGGGGACTTCCAGAAATAGATCTGATGGCTTCTCATCTAAACAAGAAGCTTCCCAGGTATCTGTCCAGATCCAGGGATCCTCAGGCGGAAGCAGTGGATGCATTGTCACTTCCTTGGAAGTATCATCCTGCTTATATCTTTCCGCCTCTAGTTCTTTTTCCAAGATTCTAAAGGAGCGTTCGTTTATTCTGCTGGTGGCTCCAGCATGGCCTCTCAGGTTTTGGTATGCGGATCTTGTCCGGATGGCCACTTGCCAACCGTGGACTCTTCCGTTAAGACCAGACCTTCTATCGCAAGGTCCTTTTTTCCATCAGGTTTCTCAAATCCTTAAATTTGAAGGTATGGAGATTGAACGCTTGATTCTCAGTCATAGAGGTTTCTCTGACTCTGTGATTAATACTATGTTACAGGCTCGTAAAACTGTATCTAGGAAGATATATTATCGAGTCTGGAAGATTTACATTTCTTGGTGTATTTCTCATCATTTTTTCTTGGCATTCTTTTAGAATTCCTAGAATTTTACAGTTTCTTCAGTATGGTTTGGATAAGGTTTGTCTGCAAGTTCCTTGAAAGGTCAAATCTCTGCTCTTTCTGTTCTTTTTCACAGAAAGATTGCTAGTCTTCCTGATATTCATTGTTTTGTACAAGCTTTGGCTCGTATAAAACCTGTTATTAAGTCAATTTCTCCTCCTTGGAGTTTGAATTTGGTTCTGGGGGCTCTTCAAGCTCCTCCGTTTGAACCTATGCATTCGCTGGTCATTAAATTACTTTCTGGGAAAGTTTTGTTTCTTTTGGCCATCTCTTCTGCTAGAAGAGTTTCTGAATTATCTGCTCTTTCTTGTGAGTCTCCTTTTCTGATTTTTCATCAGGATAAGGCGGTGTTGCGAACTTCTTTTAAATTTTTACCTAAGGTTGTGAATTCTAACAACATTAGTAGAGAAATTGTGGTTCCTTCATTGTGTCCTAATCCTCAGAATTCTAAGGAAAAGTCGTTGCATTCTTTGGATGTAGTTAGAGCTTTGAAATATTTTGTTGAAACTACTAAGGATTTCCGAAAGACTTCTAGTCTATTTGTTATCTTTTCCGGTTCTAGGAAAGGTCAGAAGGCTTCTGCCATTTCTTTGGCATCTTGGTTAAAATCTTTGTTTCATCATGCCTATGTCGAGCCGGGTAAAACTCCGCCTCAAAGGATTACAGCTCATTCTACTAGGTCAGTTTCTACTTCCTGGGCATATAGGAATGAAGCTTCAGTTGATCAGATTTGCAAAAGCAGCCACTTGGTCTTCTTTGCATACTTTTACTAAATTCTACCATTTTGATGTGTTTTCTTCTTCTGAAGCAGTTTTTGGTAGAAAAGTACTTCAAGCAGCTGTTTCAGTTTGATTCTTCTGCTTATAATTTCAGTTTTTTTCATTATAAGATTTAAACTTTATTTTGGGTGTGGATTTTTTTCAGCGGAATTGGCTGTCTTTATTTTATCCCTCCCTCTCTAGTGACTCTTGCGTGGAAGATCCACATCTTGGGTAGTCATTATCCCATACGTCACTAGCTCATGGACTCTTGCTAATTACATGAAAGAAAACATAATTTATGTAAGAACTTACCTGATAAATTCATTTCTTTCATATTAGCAAGAGTCCATGAGGCCCACCCTTTTTTGTGGTGGTTATGATTTTTTTGTATAAAGCACAATTATTCCAATTCCTTATTTTTTATGCTTTCGCACTTTTGTCTTATCAGCCCACTTCTTGGCTATACGTTAAACTGATTTGTGGGTGTGGTGAGGGGTGTATTTATAGGCATTTTGAGGTTTGGGAAACTTTGCCCCTCCTGGTAGGAATGTATATCCCATACGTCACTAGCTCATGGACTCTTGCTAATATGAAAGAAATTAATTTATCAGGTAAGTTCTTACATAAATTATGTTTTTTTCATAATTCATAAAGAGAATACAATTATAATTTTTTTTTCCAATTTACTTCTATTATCAAATTTACTTAGTTCTCATGTTATTCTTTGTTGAAGAGATTAAATAAAGGTAGTGTGCACATAATTGGAGCACTACATAACACAATTGTCTGGGGTTGCCTGGTATTTCAGGTCTGGACTGGCCTTGTTAGGCGGGATCAGACTTTGCTAAAAGAAGCTACTCCCAGGTGGTAACCAGGCCATAGAACAAGCCAGTGAGCTGTTGTTTGTTCCTGGCAGACTGCTTCTCTTTCTGTATGGATGAGGAAATAGTGCTGCCATTGAGTGCTTTTAGTAATATATAACTGCTGCCATATATTGCTGCAGACACATGCACGCTCCTGAGCTTACATGCCTGTTTTTCAACAAAGGATAACAAGACAACAAAGTAAATTTTATAATAGAAGTACATTGGAAAGTTCTATCTGAATCATAAAATATTTTTGGGGGGTTTCATTTCCCTTTAAAAGTATCTTGTCTCTACATTGTGTCTCACTATTTCAAAGCTTTTAAGATTCCTTTTTTTTTTAAATTTGTTTTCAAGGTTTATTTTTTTGCATATGTTAGAGTGAACTATTTTATGTTTTTTTTCTGTTGAAATGAGTTTGTTCTGTATTGTTTTGAAGATCACTTTGTGTGATGCTGTTATCCTTTATAGCAGAACTTGTTGTATGTGCCAAGAACATAGATTTGTCTTCTTTGATTATATGACGAGATACAGATTCACATTTTTATGAATTGCATATTTATCAGGTCGAGATGTTGACATTTCCACCATTATATTAGTTTCTCAACTGTTTTTTATGAATCCAGGGCATAGTCCCTTTAAAGCACATGCATCTTTTTGCACATTGCTAAATGTATTTTATTTGTTTCTCTGAATTTCTTGACTTCCAATACAATATCATGTTCTTAAAGATAATACATTTTTGTTTATTTTTATTTGGTTTTACATTTGTGGAAGTTTAGATTTGTTTAACAACACATTTTTTATCTTTATGTAAAAATAATACAAAGAATTTGATTATTTTAATTAAAAAAAATATATATTATAATACTTTCGGCAGTAATATATACAATAAAGAAAAAATCCTGATGCTTAAGAATTTTTACATTCAAAATTAGACTTCACTACATAATGAAAAGGATTTGGTGTTTTGACTATAATTATATTTGAGATTTCTAGGTAAACTCTATGACATTTTACGTGGATTGGTAATGAAGACCATCACCTAACCCCCTCTGGCTTTTTAAGACGGTCAAAATCTATCATTATCTATATATATATATATATATATATATATATATAAAACAGTGTATGTATATAAAACAGTGTATGCTGTTGGCATGATGGCACTGTGCACAGCTGCTGCCTTAACATTTTTTAAATGATCACATAACATTTTCTGAGACTCTAACTGACTTTTAATTCAGATTATTAGAATGTGCAAGGCACGAGCACATTTCTTTAAGCACTATGAACCTAGATAGTCCTCTGACACTGACAATGTAGTATACAGGCGTACATCTGCTGTACAGCATAATGATTACATTACATTTGTCTGATAATATTCACAATGTCTTCAGATAAATGACTGATAAACTAGAGGTTATGATTCCTTTATTACAGTGCTGATAAGGTAGCTAATCAGGGCCCAAGTATATGTCATTACATAAATTATGAACTGCAGTTTGATCCATATTCCCAGAGAGCCGGAATGTAGTGTCCTTCTCTATGAGATTAGTGGCTGAGAATTACATTTGAAAATAACTGCCATTTTTTTCCATCCCAAAAAGATGATAAATTACTGATGACATTTTTAAGCTTGGTCCCTGTGTATTTTAACCCTGGTTGACATAGGCATCTGTGATAGATGTCTATTAAAAATAACTCTTCAGATTGATTTTCAACTTCGACTTTCACTGAATTGTAACATATATAAAAATATACAAACTCATATAACACACACATTCTTAATCATTATTTATTTTGAAGGGTTTATTAAAAAATAGATAATATATATATATTTAAATCTAGAGAAATATAAAAAATAATCACACCTGGTTTACACGGCATTCTATTTCTGCATTCTCTTCATGTTTGCAATACCAAATGGGAGATCCCCAAAATACTGAAATCAGCAAATCAATTGTTAATTATTTTATTAATAAAGATTCATGAGACAGTAAAATATGGAGTCTGTGTGCTTTTGTGTCTTTACAACTGCAATGTGATGATTAAAAATATTGTATGATGTTAAAACCTTTATGTTTATAATCAAATAATGCAGCACCTAACTAGAATTTGTTTAACACATTTAACAGAGCAATTGTATAGAGAGCGCAAATCACCCAATTATGCATTATTATGAAACTTTGCCTACTACCTGAAAAAAGTTTTGGAACAAATTGTGCAATTTTTTCATTTATGGTTTGTTGTTGGATATCCTATGTTAATAAGCAAATACATTCACATTATGCACTTAACAGGACTATGATCCAGATGATGCAATTCTATCAAGTGTAAATATACACATTTTGGAATATATATATATATATATATATATATATATATATATATAACAAGGCTTGAAATTTCAAGTAGTCCACTAGTCCTGGAAGACATCAAAATGTCCTACCTTTAACATTGAATGAACTAGTAACCTTTCCCCTCTGGGTTAGTAGCTTTTTACACCTGACTAATAAACCATAGTGATATTTTTCCACCTCTGTATGTAAATATACATGTGTGTGTGTGTGTATATATATATATATATATATATATATATATATATATATATATATATATATAAAGCAAATCCACAAAGACACTTTATTAAAAACGTTGATTGTGTTTAAGTACCAGCGAGAGCCTTTGTGGATTTGCTTTATATATGATTTATAGAGCACCCCGGCTTATTGTCATTGAAGCGTAACTATTTCAAATGAGAAAAAAAGTGCAGACACATCCTTGTTGCAATTGAAAAGACTATTATTTATTGTATACAAAGTATAGTCATATCATCTAATTGTTTGTCATACCCACAGGTAAGATCTGACACGTTTCCTGTGCCACCAGGCACACTTATTCAGAGATGAAGCTTTATGGAAGCGTGAGTGCTGGATCCTGGTTCATTGTCTGAGCAAGGGGGAAATCCTAAAATGTTACGTTGTAAATAAACCATCGTGTTTCAAAAATCCAGTGAGTGCGGACACTTTACTTGCTGCTTTGTAAAAATTCTGCCTGCACCCTAGTAGCTTTAATGAAGTATTGTGGAGGCGCAGTTTGTAGATAATATATATAAAATATATATATATATATATATATATATATATATATATATATATATATACTCCTAATAGTTTTTCATGGCTGATGTAAAGAGCTTTTCAAATGAAAACATAGGACGAAATAACATTACATAGGAATGAGTTATACTCTGAAATAAACAATAATATGTTTCTTCCCATACCGAAAAAAAAAGGAAAAAAACAACCCATGAGTTTAACTTAAATAAATTAAAATGTTAGGATTTAAAATAATATTTCTTCAAAAGGCAGAGAAAATAAATATAAATATATGATATTATATTCTGGGCATGTTAGTGTAATTATATGTATAACAATAATTTATTTCACAAACAATGTTTTATTATTTTATAATTATTTATCTTAATTTGAAGACTTTTCAGCACATAAATTAAATCGCTATACTTAGAAGATGATTTTAAAAATTGTAGCCCTCATTTCAAAATGCAATTAAAAGATGAGACTAATTAGTCCCAAAAGATCATCTGCTGGCAATTATAATTAACATTGAAGGTATTAAAAAAGCAATCAAAACACTGCGTTAATGTTTGTAATTGTATAAAGAATAATTTTCTGTTTTTAATTTCAGCTGACCTGTTTTTTGATTTTGTTTATCATGGCACTGCACAATCATTGAAAATTGGATTTTTATCTAAAAAAACATGCTGTGGATTTACAACACAATATTCTCGTATATTCATTTGTTAGGGAGGAAAAAAAAATACTTGCTCAGTATCAACACCGGTGACAAATCTGCCAGAAAGTGACTAGATGATTTGAGTTTTTATTACTCTACCTAGCTTGTTTTTCTAGTCAAAATAAGAGAAAATCATAGGATCCTTAAAATATTAGCTGACAGCAGATAGTTACTGAGAAATGCATTTCCCTGGCTCTTAACTTTGTAGCATCCATCCAGATGCCAGATTATAGGCTGAGATCTTCAGGTTGGTGACAAATACATTGGTAATAGCATTCAGTTTGTCTGACTGTAAAAGTGAATTCACTATTCTTCTTCCATGTGAATGTAGTCCTGACATGTCAGATGAGAGGAGACTGTAGCACAGGCTGCCAAGTAGGAAAAAATAAATATCAGACACAAGTCTTTCTTGATGTTGCATTACTAGAATTGTTTCTATCATCAATTCAAATTTAGCTGCAATGTAGAATCTATCTGGTTGTTATATCAGACAAATAGAGAACTAACTGGCACCTTTGTTTCAGATGCAGAAAAATCTGTTTACAAATTGAAGACTTTAAAGAATCCTTCAGTGCAGCATCACACACTTAAACAAGATCAAACAGTTGACTCTAGTGCACTTAATATTCATTCATTCATTCATTCATTCATTCATTCATTCAAGCATTAACTATTATGGGTCCTATAAGATTTGCATATATTTACAATGTAATATTTACGTCTATTTTATTTTTTTCACTCCTTGTTCATGATGTAGTTATAATATCAAATAATTGTCATTCTCTCTTGAGCATAATAAAAAAAAGGTATATGTATTTATTGAGACCCAATATATGATATATTTTGTCATGGATTCATTTGTTAGTAACGTACAGTTAAATAATTTTTCTGGATCATTTAGTTGGTCATATATGTGCTATATTTCTCAATTAAATTTCATTTTATCCCATTCTCAGTTGGTGGAAAATAAAATATTATGTTAATTTTCCTCCTAAGTGTTTCTGGAGCATTGATATATACTACATACAGAGAGTTTTGTGTGTTCCAGCTTCCGCAACACATTTTTATAGTATTACAATGAACGCTTAAATTTCTATGAGCCTCTATAAACTGAATGTATTTTTTTTTTGCAATGTTATAAAACCCAAAGTTTTAATGGGATATTAAAATATGTAATTATTCATATTATTATGTGTACAATTCAGAAACAAAGATTTTATTTCAAATATATTAATTTAGAATGCGAACATAAAGGAATATTGGTAAAACAAGAATGTTCAGTTATATGATATTTATAATGAAATATGTAGTTAGAAAAGGTTGCTGTAATTCTTCACTCTGCCTTTAAACATGCAGGATAGGAAACTGTAGTACTAAACAGATGATGGAATGCAATGCTAGTGGGATATAAACAGTATGAGATTGTAATATAAACTATTGAATGATACAATATTCATCAATCATTTATTTTGCTGTAAAATGCATTCTTTTTATGTAAAATGTGTGCTTGTTCAATGCTTCCTGGAGAGGCCAAAAAAAACAATTTTCTAAGCTAGGTTTCCTAACTATCCTAAACCAGCTACATACTAGGCAGAGATTGTTTAGAGCAGTGGAAAAACAAATATACAGCTAACCCTAACTGGCCACTATTAAATAAAATAAGCATGTTTTCCAGAGTGGTTTTGTAAATCATTAAAGTTACTGTAAACTCTGTAAAATCTGATTTACATATTTGCTTGAAAAAGCCGAAACGGATTTGGAGAAATGTACGTTGGATGCAGTTATGGAGAACCGTCACAAGTAAGTGAATGCTACAGTGCTGTGTCCGGGCTCCAATGGGGAGTTTCTCCGAAACAATGAAAGACTTATGGGCTTTTCGTAGAGAGATCAGAAGTTTCCATTCTGACTCTATCCAACCTCTGTTATGTACGGTGTCCTATCTGCCTTTTTTATTGTTTTAATACAAGTTTGTATATACTTACCTTGGCTAGTGTAGCAGATCACTTCAGAGGCTTGTGACATCTTTAACCAGCATTGTATATACTAAGAAGTGGGTTTACAGCCCAAGAAAGAGTGAGCACTACCAGTAGTGGACCTACTCAATAAAAGGCCCTGGTGCAAAATTGTGTTTTGGGCCCCCCAAAGGTAATTCAGTAGTAAGCAATAGCAATAATATACATGCTGCTCTGTATAAATATTTTGAGGATAGATAGATACTGAACTAATAAAAGGCTCCCCTGCATTAGGATTGTACACATACTGCACACACCTATGTATAGACTGACTGCTGTGGGCCTCTCAGTACTTGGGCCCTTGTATCACTGCACCTGCTGAACCAATGGTAGTTCCACCCCTGAGTACTACTCCCTACTTCTAAATAAAGTGTACAAGTATTTTTTTCATTCCATGGTTTTTAGAAATAACTATTTGATTATAAAGTAGATAACCAATAATTGAAGTTGCACTATGTATATTTATAGCAGAGTGCTCTTGCATTGATGCTAGACTGAAGCATCAGATATAGCAACAGTTTTAAATGTTTTTAAAACATTTATTTTGAATGCAGACCTTTTAGAATTCAATATTTGATTGCTGATATACTGATATTTATGTCCCTATAATGTTATACATACGTGGGACAGTAATAGATGTGACTGCTACCAGACATACAGCCACAGGATTCTCTGATTGATTCCTGTTAATATCAGCCCTATGTAGCTAGAAGTAAAATGAGTGCATAGGAATGAATATGTTTTGTGAATAAAATGTATCTTAATGATGAAATATGTTGACCAGTTAAAAAAAATTGCCCTGGGGCCCTAGTGGTTTGCAGTTCCATCCCAGACATATCTGTATGTGAGAACAAGACAATCTCACGTTGCCTCAGAGAATATGATCAACTAATGTGTGTTGATAATTTTTTTAGTATACACTTAAATATTATCACGTAAAGCAAATTTCAGTTTTAGAATCCTACATAAACAGGTTCTTATACTTGATCTAATAAAAAAAACAAATCACTGTTGTGGGAAAATAGAAACTTATTTTCTCCATTAAATCAATAACCTTAAAGGGTTGGGGGCATCAGATAGAACATAGTAGGTTTCTTTCTTTTTAGGGATATATAAACAATCTTCCCAAGATGGCTGCAGCCAAAAGAATTGACTGTGTATGGACAGCATTATCATACATGCAGTGTAACTTCTTTCTGGAAGTGACTTGCTTTACATAAAGTATTATTGACTCATGGAACAAATTTTCAGTAGAGGACTGTAAAAGAATACCAAAATGCCTGTGACACCCATAAAACAATCCTAAGAAATAAGTTAGTTTATATAGGGCCAGACTGGGAAATGTTTGATGGCCAGCCATATGAATGAGATCCGGGTTTGCCAGTTATACTGGAGGAATTAGTCCTGGATGATTTAACCCCACCACCTCCGAAAGACCTCTTAATTTTACATTTTAACTTGTAGTTGCAGGGTCACATGAGTCTGAACCTCAAGGGCTCTTAGGCTGCATCGTTATCTTGATAAATGAAGCCCACGTGACCTCTGATTGTCTTGCAATTTGCATTCAATTTGAACATCAGAATAAATGATAACACTCATTTGGTATACATTATATATATATAAAGCTCCTGCAGTTTACAGATTAGGTTGAATGATTTGATATTTAATATTTTTTGCATATCATGTGTAATTTACACTTTGTATTTTATGGCAGATTAGAGTGGGTAAAGCTATGGAAACAGTTAGTAGACCTGGATAATACACATGTTAGCTAATTACTTGATTGCTCTACTACAAAGTTTCCTTGTTGTACAAAGTTTGTTTCTCAAATATTGTCAACAATATTAGTGCCCTATATAAAGTAAATTTTAGTATGAACTTCAGGTCTTAGGGCTTAATTTATACAGCAGATACAGCTTTGGAGCGAGTCTGCACTCGATAGTCAAGAAGCAGCAGTCTGATGACTACTGCTTCCTAACCTATATGAGAGCTCTGAGCTGGCAGATTAAAATCAGCCCAAACTAGTCTGTCTGGGGTGATTGACAGCCCCTGCACGATTGGCAGCGTATTGCTGTCTGCTGGCTGCAATGATGGGCGACCAGGTTCGGGGAAGTGAACCTTGTCCACCTAGAGTTTTTTAAATGGGGCCCTTAATCTGTTCAGGTTTGAACAGACAGCACACTTTACACTTGCAAATTAAAAAAGAAACCCAGAAAGTTTAAGTAATTAAAGCACATTGCAATGTTTTTCGTTACTTACTTAAAGAAAATTCAAAATTTAACTTTTATAATTTAGATACACTTCTGAATTTATTTCTCTAATCAAATTTACCTTTTTTGTCTTAGTATGCTTTATTGAAACATATTTACTTTCCATTATGGTATACTGAGGTAGGATCAAGAGAGTGTCATGAACAATGTATGGCAGCAATGTTTGCAACAATGTTTTCCACAATGCTATTTGTATAGGGAGCCCTTGTGGTGCAGGTTTTTTGCTACCTAAGATGAAGGAGTTAAAGGGACATTCTTATATGAACCTGCCTCATTGACTGCACTTCATTTGTAATCTAGGCTTAATTGCATATAGGGAATGCATGAAAGGGATAGTGAAGTCGCAATTAAATTTTCATGATTCAGATAGAGCATGCAATTTTCAAATTCCATTATTTTAATTTACTTCTATTATCAAATTGTCTTTGTTCTCTTGGTATGTTGAAGAATACTTAAAACTTTTTTGAAATTTCTTATCAATATATACACTCCAAGTGGTGTGTCACTTTGGAATTTTTCTTAACTTAATATCCATCAGTTGCTTACTAACATATATGGTACCTTAGATTTGAAATTAGTTTTTAAATTTCTATGGATTTTGTGTCATGTTCCTATGGGGGATATCTATCAAGCCGTCTACTGTGTTGCATTTGCTGGCATCAATACGCTCGCCTAACATTGCGGCCGCGTATCTCAATACGCTCTCCTTATTTATAGAAAAAGCCGGCAAAAAGACGCGCACCAATTACGGGTGATGAGCATCGGACTGTTCTTAACTAGCAGTCATCGATCTTACATCTATTTGGCTTTTCCCCAACTTTATTTATACCCTCTCACTAAACGCCGCCACTATACTAAAATGTTTAACCCCTATCCCGCCGCTCCCCGACCCCGGCACAACCTAAATAAAGTTATTAACCCCTATCCCGCCACTCCCCGACACTGTCGCCACTAAATAAACGTATTAACCCCTAAACCTCTGGCCTCCCATATCACTACCACTAACTAAACCTATTAACCCCTAAACCATCAGCCACCACATCGCCAAAAACTAAATTAAACTATTAACCCCTAAACCTAACAACCCCCTAACTTTAAATTAAAATTACAACATTCCTATCTTAATATAAATTAAATTTTATCTGTAGAATTAAAATAAACTATTTTAAACTAATTTACCTACCCTAACTATTATACTACAATTAAATCAAAATACCAATTAAATAAACTAAATTAGATATTAAAGAAACCTAACCCTACTCAAATTATTTAAATATACTATTTAACATTATTAAAAATACTAAATTACAGAAAAAAACAAACACTAAGTTACAGAAAACAAACAAACACTAAATTACGAAAAATAAAAAACAAATTATTAAAAATAAAAGAGAATTACACCTAATCTAATAGCCCTATCAAAATAAAAAAGGCCCCCAAAATAAAAAAAAACTCTAGCCTACAATAAACTACCAATGGCCCTTAAAAGGGGCTTTTGTGGGGCATTGCCCCAAAGATATAAGCTCTTTTATCTGTAAAAAAAGTACTAACACCCCCCAACAGTTAAACCCACCACCCAACCAACCCCACAAATAAAAAAACATATCTAAAATAACCTAAGTTCCCCATTGCCCTGAAAAGGGCATTTGTATGGGCTTTGTCCTCAAAAGGGCATTTAGTTCTTTTACATACCCAGACCCTAATCTAAAAATAAAACCCAAAAAACCCTTAAATAAACCTAACACTAACCCCCGACGATCCACTTACATTTATTAAAGTCCCGCTTGAAGGATTCATCCAGCCAGCAAGAAGTCTTCATCCAATCGGGCTCTTCGATCTTCATACAGCTGGCGAAGTCCTCATCCAGGCGGCAAGAAGTCTTCATACAGACGGCATCTTCTATCTTCATCCGTCCGGCGCGGAGCGGGTCTATCCTGAAGACATCCGGCGTGGAGCATCCTCTTCATACGGTCTCCGCCGTGAACTGGAACTTCAATGCAAGAATTTCAATCAGCCAATAGGATTAGAGCTGCTAAAATCCTATTGGCTGTTCCAATCAGCCAATAGGAGGAGAGCTAAATATTTAGTATTTATCCCTTTCTTTTGGATCTTGTTTAAGGCTGAATAACAATGAATTGCTAACATGTATCTATATAGATTAATTTATTTTTTATTAAAGTATTTTAACTTGTAATTGTGATGCTCCTTGCATGGCGAGCCATATCAATAGGAACCACCGGGTAGGTTGATGATTGGTTGCGGCTAGCATATAAGGTATAGTAAGGATGTGAGAATTTATCCTATGATTAAGTGCCGCATGGCACGAAACACATAAGGATTCCCCCCCTCCGTCCATGTGTTGAGGGTTGTTTTTTAACATGAGTTAATAAAAGACTTTTTTTTATTTGTATCCGGATTCAAGGAGTGCTGCCACTTTTTCAATTTTTTTCTATGTGGAAGAATACACCTATGTAGGTCAAGAAGGAACAGTATAGTATTGACAGCTAGCTGGTGATTGGAGGCTACGTACATATATGCGTCTTGTCATTGACTCACCAGAAATGTTTAGATATCTCCAAGTAGTGCATTGCTGCTCCTGAGCCTAATTTGAAACAACATATACAAAGAGAATGGAGTAAATTTGGTAACAGACATAAACAGGAACACATTTTAAAACTGCCATATCTGAATCATGAAAACTTCATTTTGACTTGAATGTCCCTTTAAATATTCCTAGACTAATTCATCTGTAGTGATTGACAAGTCTTGCTCTTGAGCAGTTGGTTGTGTGAGAGCAGGGGTGGGGCTGCAAAAGCTTTTCTTTGTGCAATCTTAAATGCTGGCAGTGGATGCTACTTGCTCACCCTCAGAACAGGTTTACAGGTTCCCTGGGTGGAAACGTTGTATACCTAGAGCTTAATAAATGGGGGTCAAATTGCTTAATGCATGTGCAGGCTTCTGAGCATATCTCAGGATGCTCTCATGGGTACTTATGATCAAAAGTTCTCCGTTCAGGTGAGATGATCTAAATTAATCCTTTAGCAATGCAAGATCCCTGGTGATTTGTTTAAAAAGTCAGATTTTGCTATAGTTCTCCAAGGGGCATTCCATGCATTTCTGTATGTAAAGGAGAGACAAGCCCAGTGCAATAAAGCACTGCATGACATGAGAGTTCTACTGCATTTACAACTTGTGATTTATATTCTATATTACTTTACACTTCAGATTACATTTTATTGCATTTAAACTATGCACTTTCTAGTTTCTATTTTATTTTGTTTACAGCAGTGTATTTAGAATTGTGATTTTACAGAAATTAGGATAATACTTTATATATTTATTCATACCTTTTACAAAATACATTGCACTTTGCATTTCTTCTATTTAAGATAAAATTGAAAAACTATCAGCTTAAGTTTCCCAGAGAGCTTTATTAATTTATATCGGCCATATAATCAAACATTCTCTAGCATTAAGATAAATTATCGTGCAGATTTCACAGGGGCTGAACTCACTGAATTTTCTAAGAAAAAGGGCAGACACAGAAAGTCTCAGAGAGATGCCTTCCATAGAAATGAATGAAGCTCTATGGGATAACAATTTCACATGGGAGAGAAAGCGTAACTGGAGAACACCTGGGGCTGATATAAAGGTTCCGTTTCCATTAAGCACAAATTAAACTGAAATGTTCTCACTACAATTTAACTTGCTTTTGTCTACATTTTAGTATATTACTTTTCTATTATTAAAATAAGTGTATTGTGAATTTAAAACAAACTTTACATGCATAAAGCTGGTTAGATAAATCAGTGAAACCAGCATGTTTAAAATGCTTTCATAATTTCACAAGACTTGCGAGAGTGCTTCAGACATATCCTGTGAACTCCTCCTGTTCAGTCCAGGGAACTGCCCTCCCACTTTCTGAAACTGTCAGTTTAAGTTTTATAATGGGGCAAATATAAAGGGCAATATAATGTTTAAAAGATACACTGAGATATAAAAAGTATTATCTTATAGCTAGATTTAGAGTTTTGTCGGTAAAGACCCGCGTAGCTAATGCTGCTTTTTTTCCCTACGCACCCTTCCAACAACACTGGTATTTAGAGTTGTCTGAGGGGCTGCGTTAGGCTCAAAAAAGGGTGCGTTGAGCCTAATGTAGCTCCACTTCAACCCTCAATACCAGCGTTGCTTACGGTAGCGGTAAGCTGGAAAAACGTGCTCGTGCACGATATCCCAATAGGAAACAATGGGGTAGTTTGGGCTGAAAAAAAGCCTAACACCTGCAAAAAAGCAGCGTTCAGCTCCTAACGCAGCCCCATTGTTTCCTATGGAGTAACACTCTCTAAGTCTGCACCTAACACCCTAACATGTACCCCGAGTCTAAACACCCCTAACCTTACACTTATTAACCCCTAATCTGCCTCCCCCGCTATCGTTGATACCTGCATTATATTATTAACCCCTAATCTGCCGATCCGGACACCGCCGCAACCTACATTATCCCTATGAACCCCTAATCTGCTGCCCCTAACCCCGCCGACCCCTATATTATATTTATTAACCCCTAATCTGCCCCCCCCAACGTCGCTGCTACCTTACCTACACTTATTAACCCCTAATCTGCTGACCGTACCTCGCCGCCACTATAATAAATGTATTAACCCCTAAACCGCCGCACTCCCACCTCGCAAACACTAGAATAAATAGTATTAAACCCTAATCTGCCCTCCCTAACATCGCCGCCACCTACCTACAATTATTAACCCCTAGTCTCACGCCCGCACCGTTGCCGCTACTATAATAAATTTATTAACCCCTAAACCTAAGTCTAACCCTAACCCTAACACTCCCCTAACATAAATATAATTTAAATTAAACGAAATAATATTCCTAAAATTAACTAAATTAATCCTATTTAAAACTAAATACTTACCTATAAAATAAACCCTAATATAGCTACAATATAACTAATAATTACATTGTAGCTATTTTAGGATTTATATTTATTTTACAGGCAGCTTTGTATTTATTTTAACTAGGTACAATAGCTATTAAATAGTTAATAACTATTTAATACCTACCTAGTTAAAATAAGTACAAAATTACCTGTAAAATAAATCCTAACCTAAGTTACAAATACACCTAACTAACAATACATTAATTAAATAAATTACCTAAAATTGCCTAAAATAAAATACAATAAAATAAACTATTCTATAATACAAAAAAACAAACACTAAATTACAAAAAATAAAAAAGAATTACAAGAAGTTTAAACTAATTACACCTAATCTAAGCCCCCTAATAAAATAAAAAAGCCCCCCAAAATAAAAAATTCCCTACCCTATTCTAAACTACCAAAGTAATCAGCTCTTTTACCAGCCCTTAAAAGGGCTTTTTGCGGGGCATTGCCCCAAAGTAATCAGCTCTTTTACCCGAAAATAAAAATACAATACCCCCCCAACATTACAACCCACCATCCACATACCCCTACTCTAACCCACCCAAACCCCCCCTTAAAAAAACCTAACACTAACCCCCTGAAGATCACCCTACCTTGAGCCGTGTTCACCCAGCCGGGCCGAATTCTTCATCCAAGGTGCGCAGAGGAGGTCCTTGATCCGGTAGAAGTCTTCATCCAAGCGGCAAAGAAGAGGTCCTCCATCTGGTAGAAGTGTTCGTCCAGGCGGCGATCGGAACAGCCAATAGAATGTGAGTTCAATACGATTGGCTGATTGGATCAGCCAATCGGATTGAACTTCAATCTGATTGGCTGATTGCATCAGCCAATCAGATTTTTTCTACCTTAATTCCGATTGGCTGATAGAATTCTATCAGCCAATCGGAATTGAAGGGACGCCATCTTGGATGACGTCCCTTAAAGGAACCTTCATTCGTCGGGAAGTCGTCGGTTGAAGAGGATGGCTTCGCGTCGGCTCCGTTGAAGATGGCTCCGCTCCGGATGGATGAAGATTGAAGATGCCGCCTGGATGAACACTTCTACCGGATGGAGGACCTCTTCTTTGCCGCTTGGATGAAGACTTCTACCGGATCAAGGACCTCCTCTGTGCACCTTGGATGAAGAATTCGGCCCGGCTGAGTGAACACGGCTCAAGGTAGGGTGATCTTCAGGGGGTTAATGTTAGGTTTTTTTAAGGGGGGTTTGGGTGGGTTAGAGTAGGGGTATGTGGGTGGTGGGTTGTAATGTTGGGGGGGTATTGTATTTTTATTTTCAGGTAAAAGAGCTGATTACTTTGGGGCAATGCCCCGCAAAAAGCCCTTTTAAGGGCTGGTAAAAGAGCTGATTACTTTGGTAGTTTAGAATAGGGTAGGGATTTTTTTTATTTTGGGGGGCTTTTTTATTTTATTAGGGGGCTTAGATTAGGTGTAATTAGTTTAAACTTCTTGTAATTCTTTTTTATTTTTTTTGTAATTTAGTGTTTGTTTTTTTTGTATTACAGAATAGTTTACTTTAGGTAATTGTAGGTAATTTATTTAATTAATTTATTGATAGTGTAGTGTTAGGTGTATTTGTAACTTAGATTAGGATGTATTTTACAGGTAATGTTGTACTTATTTTAACTAGGTAGCTATTAAATAGTTAACTATTTAATAGCTATTGTACCTAGTTAAAATAAATACAAAAGTTGCCTGTAAAATAAATATAAATCCTAAAATAGCTACAATGTAATTATTAGTTATATTATAGCTATATTAGGGTTTATTTTATAGGTAAATATTTAGTTTTAAATAGGATTAATTTAGTTATTTTTAGGAATATTATTTTGTTTCATTTAAATTATATTTATGTTAGGGCGGTGTTAGGGTTAGGGTTAGACTTAGGTTTAGGGGTTAATAAATTTATTATAGTAGCGGCGACGGTGCGGGCGTGAGATTAGGGGGTTAATAATTGTAGGTAGGTGGCGGCGATGTTAGGGAGGGCAGAATAGGGGTTAATACTATTTATTCTAGTGTTTGCGAGGCGGGAGTGCGGCGGTTTAGGGGTTAATACATTTATTATAGTGGCGGCAAGGTCCGGTCGGCAGATTAGGGGTTAATAAGTGTAGGTAAGGTAGCGGTGACATTGGGGGGGGCAGATTAGGGGTTAATAAATATAATATAGGGGTCAGCGATGTTAGGGGCAGCAGATTAGGGGTTCATAGGTATAATGTAGGTGGCGGCGGTGTCCGGTTAAAATTTTTTATTATAGTGGCGGCGATGTGGGGGGGGCCTCGGTTTAGGGATACATAGGTAGTTTATGGGTGTTAGTGTACTTTGTAGCACAGTAGTTAAGAGCTTTATATTCACGCGTTAGCCCATAAAGCTCTTAACTACTGACTTTTTTTGGCAGTAGGAGACTTGTCGGTAGAGGGTCTACCGCTCACTTCTCCCAAGACTCCAAATACCAGCGTTAGGCAGATCCCATTGAAAATATAGGATACGCAATTGGCGTAAGGGGATCTGCGGTAGCCTGGAATCGCGGTAGGGAAGTGAGCGTTAGACCCTTTCCTGCCTGACTCTAAATACCAGCAGATGGCCAAAAGCAGCGTTAGGACCCCTTAACGCTGCTTTTGACGGCTAACGCTAAATCTAGGCGTTAATTTGTTAAAGTAACACAGAAACTTTAAGAGCATAATCAGAATTTGTAAAATCACTGCTGGATCTAAATCTAAATGTATTTCAATATAAAATAGAAAGTGCAAAGCTTGAATGCAATAATACTGAAAGGATCCAATTTGAAGTGTAAAGTAATATAAAATACAATGCACAAAACTCTCATATCATGCAGTGCTATATTGCACTGGGTTTGACTTTCCGTCATATACACAAGTGAGAGATGTCTGGCAGTGTTGGAGAGTTACACCTTTTTTTTTTGAGCATTCAGTGAGTTCAGCCACTGTGAAGTCTGCACTACAATTTCTGTCCAAGCTGGAGAATCCTTCAACTCCAATAACTTCAATGACATTTTCTAAACCAAAGTAAAATCTTGGTTGTTGCAATTGTTTTCAATAGTCAAACTCCACCCATCGCTTGCCTCATTTGGAGGAGCCAATCAGGGCTTCAATCTACAGCTGACAATGCTAGAATAAAGTGAATTGTTTTGAGGTTCTTATCTGTTAAAGCCAATTGGGGAAATATGTAGCAGGATTAGCATTGATAAGTCTGCTTTGTGCCTTTTCAGTTCTGAGAATGAAAAAAGATTTGAGTTAAATTAAATGAAATTGGGTCAATAAATATTGAAAGTATGTTGCAAAGTTGTTTTGCAATGCATAACTAAATCTTTTATATTAAAATCTCAAGATGTTTACTGTCCCTTTAAACAGGTTAAGGCTGGTACAATAATCTCTTTCACCTTTTGCTTCTGCAAACAAAATAATTATGCTGAATTAAATGTCTGTCTGTTATGCTTTCACTTATTTATCTATGTTATATCCAAGTAGATTGTGCTCTATTCTTGAGAATTTCATTATTAAAATTACAGATGTTTTAATTTACAGTTGTCCGAGTTAATGATCTTTTGGAATTATTTACCTTAACATATTTATATTAGTAGAAATCATTAACTTTCTGCCTAGCAGTAGCTATAGGAAGCTATATATATATATGGAAATATTATGACAAAATGAAATAAACATATTAGGCAAAATAGGTTTAAGTGATTTGGATAATTTAAGAAGCCAGCATAGCAGGTGGCAATATCCTGTTTTTAAATTACATTTCAGCAAGTGATATAATAAATCCTCGTGTGTTATACGTTTTGCTAGTAGCAACTAACTCTCACATTATTTTATTTGACCTCATTACCGCTAATCATTATCACATTTTTAATAGCTGCCATAGTGAGTGAAACAGTTAATACAGTATTTCTTGCTGAAAGAAAGTCTGTCAGGTTATTGATGACAAATTAAAATTAATAAAGAAGATCTGTGTTGAATTTGAGGTACTAACATAACCACAAGCATATAGATGATTGCAAAAGCCTCTGGGGGTACTCTGTGAAGAATAATGTTTTTGGTATACGTGTACTGTCTTGAAAGGAGCGTTAAGACTGCCAAATCTCTGCTTTTGCCTGCAAGACTTCCTGAAAAAGGAGCTTTATTCTATTGGCCTTCATCACTTGTAATTTATCCCTCTGAGAGTTATTTTCTGTTCTATACACCTTAACTCTGTGCTGTAATATTAGCTTGTTTCCAAGGTTCTACAATTTTATTTACCTCAGTAAGAACCTGTAAAAAAAACCCCAAAGTCATATAAATACAAAACGTGTATGTGGGCGGGCAGTTTCAGTTTCTTTGACTGTGCTAGATCAATACATATTAATTATGAAATTATCTGTATAATCAGTCTGTATTTGTATTAAGCTGCATGTAATTAATTTAATAAATAATTGCATAAGAATATGTTGTGCTATCCAGACACACTAGAGAGTTCATCAATTATCATTTGAATTTCCCGAGACTAGTTTTCTTAAATATATGTATTTATCTTTTTTAATGACTTTGTTTTTTTTTTTTAATTTTTTTTTTAAAAAGGGACAATAATTAATAGTGAATGGTCCAAGGGGACTGCGCTAGTTTAGTGGAAAGAAGTACTTTCCTTTTGGGACTTGCGATCATAGCCAGACACCTGTCTAGAAGATAATAAATATGCTGCTATTATTGCCAACCATAGTAGACTATAGATCTTTTTTTGTTTTTGTTTTAAAGGATACACAAATTGCATTAAAGTGTTAAATTAAACTGAGAGGAATAATTATTTAGATATACTTAATGAACGGTACCCTAAATTATTCATTACTAAGATGTCAAGAAAATTTTAATTGGTAAAAAAACATAAAATATTATTTCTCTTCAAACATAATTGTTGGGATACTCCTTTCATTAAAGGTTTATTTTTTAAAATGTTCATTTAGACGTCTTTAAAATAGAATTCAAATTTAAGGGAACCAGAATTTTCAACTATCTATTTGGAAAAAATATAAAAATAAACATGTACAATATGATTTTTTTTTTTAAATTTAGAAACACAATATAATATGGAAAATGTTATAGTCTACCATTTCAAATAAATATTTACAGGACAGAAGGCACATCAATTACCACTGGCTTTTTGCTAAAATGCTCTTATCAAAATTAACAAATCAATCTTAACAAGAATAACATCTGCAACTATCTGTGGTCTATCAAAACTCCTTTGGAATTACTTGGGCCTGTTTTTACCTTTCTTATACAAAAAAGAAAAGAAAAATATGAATAAACAGAAATGAAAACAAAATGTATATATAACATAATCACCAGTAAGAAAAAATAAGAATAATTACATTTTGTTATTCTGTTTTTATTATTATTATTGTTGTATATATATTAAATAACATAAGTATCTCAGTCTCATATTTCTAATATTCTAACAGCTGGCTGGGACAGAGGGTTTAGAAGGCAGTGCTCCCTAGTGAGCTTAGAATCTATGTGGTAAATGTTGGACACAAAGAGTAGGGTAGTGGCTTTTACGATATGTTGATTATAATTCTGGGTCTGATGAGTAATTCTGGGTCTGATGAGAATAGAGAGTTTGCCTGTCTTTGAGAATTTTATTAGAATATAACTTGGATACGTTATGTGAAAAGATGATTCACTTCTCTTAATAAATAGAATTTGTCTGAGGATTTCAAGGTTTGAAAATTAGGATAGAGTCTGGTAAATGAGGAAGAGATTTACAATACTTTTAATATAGATAATCGGTTCCATTTATGAAGCTGTGGGTGTAGCTTTTGAGCCTTTGTGGTTGCAGGCTCACATCTGCTGCTTTGTAATGTCTCTGCCACCTCAGAGGTAGCAGATTAAAATCACCTCGGACTGATCTGACTGGGATAATTGGCAACCCATATTCTTCTGTGATTGGTTGCATGAGAACAGTGAGCATGATTTCATAAGAGAGTTCTTGTGCATTCTTAACTTCCACCAGATAATGATGGATTGCTGTCAGGAAATGTGGGTAAACAGGGTTCTTGCTTGAGAACCTCATTCACTTTCAGCTTTTTCAATGTGTGGATACTGGAGCAGGATAGCGGTGCTTGGCAGATGCTCTCCACAGGGCTAGGGTGCTGAAGCAGGATACTGGTGCTTCACAGGTGTCCTCTGCAGGGCTTGGGTACAGGAGCAAGATACCGGTGCTTGGCAGATGCTCTCTGCAGGGCTAGGGTGCTGAAGCGGGATACTGGAGTGACAGGTTGGTGACACTGAATATACCAGAAGCTGTGACAGGCTGGATACAACAGAATAGTCTGAATACAAGCCAAGGGTAAGATACCAGAAAGCAGCCTGATCAGTCACCAAACACAGGGAGAATCCATAATAGTCAGAAAACAAGCCAAGTTTAATTTACCAGAGAATCTGTCCGATCCTTCATCTAAACACAGGGGGAATCCAAAAGAGAGGTCAGGAAACAAGCTAGGTACAGGAGTCCAAAGATCTACCAGAATATATTGTACACAGGCACAGGTCAGAGATGCAAATAGAGTGTAAACCACAATATCAGGGCAGGGAGTGGTCTGTGAGGCTGCCATTTATAGCAGTGCTGATTGAGAAACTTCACAATGTAAATAACGGTTTACTTTCTGCTCTAGTAAGTTGCACTTGAACTATACTAATGCTCTAGCATAAAAACTTTGCTTTCAGCTTGTAATACAAGTGCACCAATGCTTGAAATATAATCACTGTATCATTTTCACACAAGCACAATTTACACTAGAAATTTCACATAAAATACTGCTCCACTTATAATGTAGGCCAATGTTTCAAAATATACTACATTGCTTTGGTTTTTGGGAAATAGATGATCCTGGGCTGAATAAAATAAACTGTGTGAGTTGTCCCTATCAACCCTCAAACTTTAGAGCCCAGAGACAAAGTTGTATGCAATCATGCACTTTCTGTCAGTTTCACATTAAATTTAAACAGCTTTTACTTAACTATTTTTTCTTCTTTCCATACATGGTAAAAATAAATCTTTGAGTAATATGTCCCTTTAAAGGTATAAGCTAGTGCAAATATAACATGATATATATTTTGTTAGAACATGACATTTTTCCATTACTACCATGGATAACAGTGTTTAACCCTTGCAAATGTATTAAATACATAAGTATTAACACTGCCAATCAGAAACAGCAGTTGCAAAACCCACCAATAACCATCTTTCTCCTGAACAGTTGCTGCAAGCACTAAGCAGAACTTTATGTGTTTAACCCCTTGCGGACAGGGCTGCACCTTAACTGTCATAGGCCCTAGGCATTTTGCCTTCTTCTCCCACCTTCCCCCTACTTGCTTAAAATGTTTCATTTAGGACTGGAAGATGCCACGTATGTAACCAAAAACTGCAGAGCTCTGCAATGAAGGCAGTGGCAAGCCTTTGTATTTTCACAAATCACAAGGAACTTACCACATGATAATTTTTTCTTAACAGATGCCTAATAGACATCACCCATTTTGTGGGGTTAAATATGTTATCTAGGGTCTTTAATGCATAAATTACAAGGTGTAGCAAGTTAG
Source organism: Bombina bombina (assembly GCF_027579735.1). Taxonomy (NCBI): domain Eukaryota; kingdom Metazoa; phylum Chordata; class Amphibia; order Anura; family Bombinatoridae; genus Bombina; species Bombina bombina. The sequence goes on along the minus strand of NC_069507.1, from coordinate 203,221,904 downwards.
AGTAGATAATATTTGCATTTAAATGTCCCTCTAGCCACTAAGGCATATAAAGGCCCTTTCTATTTAAAAATATAATAATTTATCAGCAAAATATCACAGAAACTGCAAATAGTTTAGTAGAGTGTAACACACTCTTAGTTTTGAAAGCAATGAATTATAAATGAGGCGTTTCAACACAAACAGAAACCCGGCAATTTTTATGTGAAGATACTTCAGTAATTTATCATCCACAATAACCGCATTCTTTAAGGGCTTGTTGCCCTCAGGAGGTTATCGCATGTGAGACCTCATTACCAACTTAAAATTAGTTGTAACATTTGGTATTACAAAATCTAAGGAGGAGTTATGGTAATTATGGTCTGATGCATTTTAATATGTTTAGGATGCATTACCGCTACAAATTAAGCTAGGGGGAAAAAAAATCATACAATTAAGGCAATTATAAATGGTCTGTTTTATAATTACAGAATTAATTATAAAGTGACTATCCCAAAAAAATTCTAAAAAACTATGTCTAATTGAGGTAGTTGTTAAAAAACTGATAGAGCATTCTACAAGGGCTGTGTGTTGTACAAACATTATTAAGTGTCAGTTGGAGGTATTCTCTCAAGAACGACAAAGCTCTTTATTAACTCTATTATTCAAAACAGTTTGTTTCTCTGAGAACTTCACATTAAAGCAGGGTTTAAAAAAAAAGAAAGAAAAAAGTTTGCATCCTGAAGACACTCCCATAGTATATAACATATTAGCCATGCTATTTTCTTCCTTTATTACCCATTCCCCAGTTTTGCATAACCAACACGGTTATATTAATACACTTTTTACCTCTGTGATTACCTTGTTTATAAGCCACTGCAGACTGCCCCATTATCTCAGTTCTTTTGACAGACATTCATTTTAGCCAATTGGTGCTGACTCTTAATTAACTCCATGGGAGTGAGCACAATGTTATCTATATGACACACATGAACCCCCCACGCGACCAAACATCATAGGGGCTTCCTCAGGGTGTATACTTTGAATCTCTATATGTTGTCCTTTTAAACATAGCCCATATTCCGGATTGGTGAAATATTTCTTGTGTGATTTAAAGCAACAGTATCAAATAAAACTTGCTTACTAAAACAATATACATCGATATATCTTACAAATATATATATTCATTTTTTTCTTTGCAGAAATTATAAAAAAAACAAATAAGACGAATTTCATTTATTTATTTAGTAATTAACTATTTGTGTGCGCAGTTCACGGCCCAACAAAAGCCTGAACCAACAGTAGGAGCAGTTTCAATAAACACTATCAATGCTCAGTCAATCTGTAATAATAGATTTAACCTAATGGTTACCATAAGACTTAAACATTGCCACTACAGATATAAAAAGCTCCAAAAATGTTTTTGCGCAATTTCTTTCTGTTCTGAAGAGTTTTGCATATTCCGGTCCATGGTAAGATTTTTTTTCTTCCCATTTCATGTTTTAGAACATAGAACTTTATTTTGGTATCATCTAATATATTAGAGAGTGAACTGTTTTTGTAAATAAGTGAAGGAGAAACAATCAATATTTTGAAATATATAGGACCAGATTACAAGTGGAGCATTATTTAATGCTCCCGCTCAAGTGTTAACTGCGCTAGAAGTAAAAGTAAAAAGTAATCGCTCATATGCTAATCCGAAGAGCATAAAAAGACAAACTTACAATATTATGTGTGTGATAACGTTTTTCCCATAGATGTCAATTGAGCAAAAATAGTGGGGAAAAACACCCTACTTGCACGCAAACACGATTGCATATTTTCAAGTGCGGTCAACATGAAAATATGAACATTTCACATTCCAATGTTCTTCACATAGCAGAATATGTTCTATTTATTCTTAAATATGTATCTCTATATATATCTGAAGCTGCTATGTTAAAACAAATATAATTACCAAGGTAAGTATATTAAAATGTAAATACAAAAAAGAGACAGTGCTACAAATACACAGTGGCGGATGTAGAACCCAATATTTGGGGGGCTAACAAAGGGGGTGAAGTCCCAGCACACATTATAAATGCAGCTCTTTGCAGCTAAAGGGGTGCTACATTTGCATTTGGAGGTGCATAGCACATCTCAACACCCCCATAGAACTGCCACTGCAAATACAGATCCAATAATGTATTTATGTTAAAAACATATAAAATGAGGGATAAAGTCAATATTGGCCATGGACTACCATAGCATTGGAAAAGCAAAAACAACATTAGTTTCCCAGCACAAACTAAGAGCAAAAATAATTGCCCATATCTCTTTCTAATCCTGCTTAACTGTCTGCCCAGACTAAACAGGAACACAACGCGTTTCAAGGACATACCACTTCATCAGATGCTTGTTTTATGTTGTTTACACTATGACAATGCTACAAATACATATTGTAAATGTACCCTTAATGCATTCACCTGGATTCAAAGATTTAAAGGGACATAATACTCATATGCTAAATCACTTGAAACTGATGCAGTATAGCTGACAGGAAAATATCACCTGAGCATCTCTATGTAAAAAAGGAAGATATTTTACCTCACAATTTCCTCAGCTCAGCAGAGTAAGTTCTGTGTAAAAAGTTATACTCAGCTGCTCCCAGCTGCAGGTAAAAAAAAATTAAAAATGAAGAAATGAACAGCAGCCAATCAGCATCAACAGTGCTGAGGTCATGCACTCTTTTACTGTGATCTCATGAGATTCCACTTAACTCTCATGAGATTTCATGGTAAACTAAGATGAGTGTTCACGAAGCCCACTCCCTTATCTGTTCCGGGACCGACATACTGATTTGCTGCTTAGAAATCCTTTACAATGGGAGGTGGCTACTGAGGAACTTTTGAGGTAAAATATCTTTCTTTTTTACATAGAGATGTTCAGGTGATATTTTGCTAGTCAGATTTTTACAGCTATGCTGCATCACCTTCAAGTGTTTCAACATTTGGGTATCATGGCCCTTTAAAGGACCAGTAAACACAGCAGGTTTGCATAATCAACAAATGCAAGATAACAAGACAATACAATAGCATTTACTCTGAATTTCAAATGAGTAGTAGATTCTTTTCTAACACATTTTAAAGTTATGTATATTTCCACTCCCCCTGTACTATGTGATAGCAATCAGCCAATCACAAATGCATATACGTATAGTCTGAGTTCTTGCACATGCTCAGTAGGAGCTGGTGACTCAAAAAAAGTGTAAATATAAAAGACTGTGCACATTTTTTTTAATGGAAGTAAATTGGAAAGTTGTTTAAAATTGCATGCTGTATCTGAATCATGAAAATTTAATAAAACCTGAGTGTCCCTTTAAGGTCAGTTGCCAAGGGGCCTTATTGTAAAAACAAGATCATTTTCGAGAGTTACTGAGCATCATGTCACCTATTTTTTTTTCCAGAATATGATGTTGGGATTTCCTGCCATTAACATTTAAAGCTGCATGGTGTTTCTAATTCATGGTACCTCGCACATCAAATGAGAGCCACTAACAATGTGGAAAAACTGCAAGGATTTTGAAACAGTGCTGTAATCATCGTGAGATTGCGAGAAAAGTGACTGGCACCATTTTGTTATGCGCTCTTCACTCTGTTTACAGCATTACAGTGCAATCTGTGTCTCAGTGCTATAGTCTGGCAAATTGTACTACAGTAATTGTCACTATTTTACAGGTACAGTATTTATTTAATTAAGTGCTGTGCTAGTGTTAAACTAAGCATAGCACTATTTCACCCTTAATATATGTTAGTTCAAACATAGTTTTTGACAGTTAGACACTGCTATTTCAAATGTGTCATATAGATAACATTGTGCTCACTTCCGTGGAGTTAATTAAGAGTCAGCACCAATTGGTTAAAATGAATGTCTGTCAAAGGAACTGAGATAACGGGGCAGTCAGCGGTGGCTAATAAACATGGTAATCACAGAGGTAAAAAGTGTATTAATATAACCGTGTTAGTTATGCAAAACTGGGGAATGGGTAATAAAGGGATTATCTATCTTTTTCAATGATAACAATAGTGGAGTAGACTGCCCCTTTAAATCAAAAAGAAAATAGCATGGCTAATATGCTATATACTATGGGAGTGTCTTCAGGATGCAAATTTATTTTTTAAACCCTGCTTTAAAGGGACACTGAACCCAAAAATGTTCTTTCGCGATTTAGATAGAGCATGCAATTTTAAACAACTTTCTAATTTACTCCTATTATGAACCATGGAAAGCACTTGTTTATTGGTAGGTGAATTTATCCACCAATCAGCAAGAACAACACAGTGTGTTCACCAAAAATGGGCCGGCATCTAAACTTACATTCTTGCATTTCAAATAAAGATACCAAGAGAATGAAAAGAATTTGATAATAGGAGTAAATTAGAAAGTTGCTTAAAATTGTATGCTTTATCTGAATCGCGATAGAAAAAAATTGGGTTCAGTGTCCCTTTAATGTGAAGTTCTCTGTCCTAAATCTGTCCAAACAGAGAAACAAGCTGTTTTGAATAATAGAGTTAATAAAGAGCTTTGTCGTTCTTGAGAGAATACCTCCAACTGACACTTAATAATGTTTGTACAACACACAGCCCTTGTAGAATGCTCTACCTCAATTAGACATATTTTTTTAGAATTTTTTTGGGATAGTCACTTTATAATTAATTTTGTAATTAAAAAACAGACCATTTATAATTGCCTTAATTGTATGATTTTTTTTTCTCCCCAGCTTAATTTGTAGAGGTAATGCATCCTAAACATATTAAAATGCGTCAGATCATAATTACCATAACTCCTCCTTAGATTTTGTAATACCAAATGTTACAACTAATTTTAAGCTGGTAATGAGGTCTCACATGCGATAACCTCCTGAGGGCAACAAGCCCTTAAAGAATGCGGTTATTGTGGATGATAAATTACTGAAGTATCTTCACATAAAAATTCATAAATAAGATTTTTACCTACATCTTGGTGGAATTTATAAGAATGCCCCAGTAAAGTATCTAAACTATTGATATTATCTCGTTATTTCAAAGCTGATGAAGTTGTCTCATTTTTATTTTTATTTTATTTATCTTTAACTGTTTTCAAGTTGCCTGTTTTATAAAGCGCGTTTTGAAGCACTCTTGTGAACCCTGTGTCATGGAACAGTTTGACACTTTAGGACCTTCTCAAATTTATACACACATTAAAGGCCCTGTTTCGGTGAATCATACCTTATGTGCAAAAGATTGTATGGCAGCATTGCTGATGTTTTGCTTTGTTTTCAAAACTATTCAAATCTATTTGATAAGCCACCATTTGAATTAGTAAAAATGTCCCAACTTGTAAATGATATAGCAGCAAAACCTTTTTAAACGTATGGAACTCAAATGAAAAACTAGAAGAATCAAATATATCCCATTTTTTTCAAGGGGATTTTCTGAATTTTAACGTTTAACCCTTTCGTTGCAAAGCCCCCTCTGTGCTGAGCCAATTTTGAGCTTTTTTGCTACCCACAAATTACATATTGCTACAAATTATATATTGTTTTTTTCAGCAAGCTCAGCATATTCACAATATGCCATTATTATATTTTTAATTCCTGGCATGTGAGATTGCTGCATCAAAAACTTTATATATAATTTTTGCACAGATTTTAGTAACTGATATTAGATATGGCCAGGTAACGACTGCTGTTACTGTGATCACCTTACTAAATTGTCATCAAGGGTAGGCACATGTAAAATAAGGGCCCATACAGGATTTTTGGGGTTATAATATAACTTTGAGAGGACCCATTGTGCAGTAAAGAAATAAAAGCACTTTTTTTCTTGCAAGGTGTTCACCTGACTATACAAAAAAATTAATATATTTTTTAAGAGAGGGACTTGTGCATATAATGTAACATCCCCAAGCACATCTCCATGTGTTTTTTACTTTATTTGTAACAAATAAAAATAGTACTGCTCCAAGAATACTTCAAAGAGCAGATGATTCTCTTTCAAATGAGGGGTTCTGGAGGTTTGTAGCTGCTAAGGGAAGTGAGATTGTGGGGTTTGAAGAACCTGACCCCATCCAGTTTCCTTGCAGCTATTAGTGCATCCTGGTTCATCCCTTTGTGACATCACCACGTCAGTACATGGGGACGTCACCAATACTCTTACAAAGCCTGGGAGTGCCGCCCACTAGGTCACCAATGTTCCCTGGCTTGTAGTGCGGGTGATCACCGAAAACAGAGTTTGATCAGCAATCCCCCTGCATGACGAAAAGGGCTCATCATGCTCTTATAGGGGTTAAAGGGTTATGAAACCCAACATTTTTCTTTCATGATTTAGTGCAATTCTAGGAGCTAGCTGAACATATTGAATAAGCAAATAATATGAAGAATATATGTGCAGTCACCAATCAGTAGCTATCTCAGTCCAAGTGGTGGTTAAAGTTGCTAAAATTGCATGCTCTATTTGAATCATGGAAGTTAATTTTGACTTTTTGTTCCTTTAAGTTTCCAAGCGCAATTCCCTGGAAAAAAAAATTCAAATGATGTACAAAATGCCCATAGACTTTAATGCTGATTTTCTGTGGAAAACTATTTGATACATTTTTTCTAAAGGATTGTTAATGACTTCTTAATTGCAAACATAAAATTGATAATCATATATAATGTGAAAGCAAGTTTCATAGTTTAAGAGTGAAATTTGATGTTATATGTTTTACTTTTTTATTAAATCAAAAATATATATATACTGTAAATTGTTATTAAAAACAATTGTTAGTAAAAACACATGTATATGCTTTATATTGTTAGTAATAACATGTATATGCTATAGATTGTTAGTAAAAAACATGTATATGCTGTAGATTGTCAGTAACAAACATACATATGCTATAGATTGTTAGTAAAAAAACATGTATATGCTGTAGTTTGTTAGTAAACAACATGCATATGCTAAAGAATGTTAGTAAAAAAACAGGTATATGCTGTAGATTGTTAGTAAAAACATGTACATTTTATAGATTGTTAGTAAAAAACATGTATATGATTTAGATTGTTAGTAAAAAACATGTATATGCTGTAGATTGTTAGTAAACAAAACATGTATTTGCTATAGATTGTTAGTAAAATAAAATGTATTTGCTGTAGATTGGTAATAAAAACATGTATTTGCTGTAGATTGGTAATAAAAACATGTATAGGCTGTAGATGTTAGTAAAAATAAAACGTATAAGCTTTAAATTGTTAGTAAAAAACATGTACTGTATATGCTGTAGATTGTTAGTAAAAAAAACATGCATATGCTGTAGATTGTTAGTAAAAACATGTATATGCTGTAGATTATTAGTAAACAAAACATGTATATGCTAAAGATTGCAGGGCCGGCCCTAGCCATTGCGGGGCCCAAGGCAGGATGACAAAATGGGGCCCCCTTTCTCCCCACCCCCAAACCTGCCCAATCCCCGCCCCCAACCCGCCCAATCTCAGCCCCAACCCCGCCCAATCTCCGCCCCCCAGCTTTCAAAATGAAAAAAAAAATAGAAGAAAAATCATTTAAGGTAATGCACATGTCAGGGTGCCAGGAATCAGACTGAGACAAAAAGTTAAAAAATAATCACACCTTTATTAATAGCAAAAAATAATAAAAAGTCCACAAGTCAAATAAGCCAGGAATCAAAACCAGAGCTGGTAGTCAGACAAGCCAAGTCAGGAGCCAAAGCGAGTAGTCAGACGAGCCGGAATCAGGAACAAGGAGAACAGCAGAGTCAGGAACAAGCCAGGGATCAGGAACCAGGAGGGACGTCAGACAGCCAGGTAATACACAGGAGCTCTCACAAACAGGTCTGAGACAACGCAAGGGCAAAGCATACTGAACAGAGGCCCTTTAAATAATAAGTGATGACATCACAATTCTGAGACTGCATCCTGTCTCACACGGATGATGTATACCAGTCTAGCCATAAAAGGAAATGCAGGAAATGAGCAGCTTCACACAGTATGCACCAGAGTCAGCAAGAGAGGTGAGTAAAATGGCTGCCAGCAGCACATGGCAAACAAAACAGGAAAAAAACCCTGACAGTACCCTCCCCTCAACGACCCCTCCCCCGCGGTAGAACAAAAGGCTTATTGGGGAAACGGGCATGGAAAGCACGGAGGAGGGTGGGAGCATGAACATCAGAGGAGGGAATCCATGAACGCTCCTCCGGACCGTAGCCCCTCCAGTGAACAAAATACTGTACGCGGCCCCTGGACATACGAGAGTCAATAATGCTGCTGACCTCATGCTCCTCATGGTTGTCAATAAAGATAGGACGGGGACAAGGCAACACAGTGGTAAACCGATTACAAACCAATGGTTTCAAAAGGGAGACATGAAAAACATTGGAGATGCGCATTGCAGGAGGAAGGTCAAGAGCGTAGGCCACAGGATTTACCCGTCGGAGTATTCGAAAATGACCAACATAACGGGGGGCCAGTTTATTGGAAGGCACACAAAGGTTCAAGTTGCGGGAGGACAGCCAAACTCTCTCACCAACCTGGTAGGAAGGTGCGGACAGATGCCTATGATCAGCCTGGAACTTTTGGTGCTGCATAGAACGATGAAGGCAGTCCTGAATCTGCACCCACGTGGAACGGAGTTGCCGGAGATGCTCCTCCAAAGCCGGAATACCCTGAAACATGAATGAATTGGGCAACAAGGATGGTTGAAACCCATACTTCGCCATGAACGGGGATAACTTGGAAGAAGCATTAATAGCACTATTACGAGCAAACTCTGCCCAAGGTAACAGTTCACACCAATTATTTTGGTGATCTGAGACATAGCAACAGAGGAACTGTTCCAGAGCTTGATTAGACCATTCCGCAGCCCCATTGGATTGAGGGTGATATGCCGAGGAGAAGGAAAGCTGGATCCCCATTTGAGCACAAAAGGAACGCCAAAATCTGGAGACAAACTGGCTACCCCGGTCCGACACTATCTCCTTGGGTAACCCATGTAAACGGAAGACCTCCCGGGCAAAAATTGAAGCAAGCTCCTGAGCGATAGGCAACTTCTTCAAGGGAATGCAATGTGACATTTTAGAAAAATGGTCAACCACCATAAGGATCACAGTATTGCCAATGGAAACAGGGAGCTCAACAATGAAGTCCATGGAAAGTTGTGTCCAAGGACGCTCACCATTAGCAATAGGTTGAAAAAGACCCACAGGAAGACGTCGAGGAGTCTTATTCTGTGCACAAACTGAGCTGGAGGCAACATATGTAGCAACATCAGAACGAAGACCTGGCCACCAGAATTGTCGAGTGACAGTCTAAATCATTTGGTTCTTGCCTGGGTGACCTGAGGCTTTAGGATAGTGGCAAGTGTGCAAAAGTTTAGTTAGAAGATTCTTAGGAACAAAACACTTGCCACTAGGTAAGGCACTCTGCTGGAGACGATTTCTTAGAGAAGAAACCACACAGATGCAAGGAACCATCAGGCATAGGGCGTTGAGACAAGAGGGCACCTACTCCAGTCTCAGATGCATCGACCTCAAGAAAAAGAACAGCAGGACAGGGTTAGGATGAGCCAGAACTGGAGAGGCAGCAAAGGCAGTATTAAGACTATAAAAGGCCTTAATGGCAGTAGGTGACCAATGGAGTGGATCATTCTCATTACGGGTCATGTCTGTGATAGGTTTGACCAAGGAAGAAAAGTTTTTAATAAACTTTCTATAGTAATTGGCGAACCCCAAAAAACATTGAATAGCCCGAAGACCAACTAGGCGAGGCCACTGCAGAACTGCAGATAACTTGTCAGGATCCATGTAGAACTCTGCAACAGAGAAAACATATCCTAGGAAGGTTACTTGAGTCTGATGGAACTCACATTTCTCGAGTTTGCAAAACAGGCCGTTCTCACGTAGTCTCTGAAGAACCCGTGTAACATCAGAACGATGAGCCTCAAGTGTGGGTGAGTGTATGAGGATGTCATCTAGGTACACCACAACACACTGTTGCAACATATCTCGTAGGACATCATTAATAAATTCCTGGAAAACAGCAGGAGCATTACATAGGCCAAAGGGCATTACAAGATACTCATAATGCCCGCTCCTGGTAAATGCTGTTTTAAATTCGTGGCCCTCCTTGATCCTAACAAGATTGTATGCTCCTCTCAAATCAAGTTTAGTAAAGACCGTAGCTCCCTTGAGGTGGTCAAAGAGTTCCGTAATGAGCGGAATAGGGTAAGCATTCTTAATGGTAAGATGATTAAGACCACTATAATCAATGCATGGTCTTAACTCGCCACCCTTTTTCTTCACAAAGCAGAAGCCAGCCCTTACAGGAGAGCAGGATTTGCAGATGATCCCCCGTGACAGAGCATCGGCAACATACTCCTCCATAGCACAATTCTCCGCAACAGACAGAGGGTAAACCCGGCCCAGAGGAGGAATGGCTCCGGATTGCAGGTCTATGGCACAATCGTAAGACCGGTGAAGAGGCAACATACCGGCACGCACCTTGTCAAAAACGTCTAGGAACTCTCGGTACTCCTCTGGCAATTGAGATACCGAAGAAGTGCAGAAGACTTTAACTGGTTTCTGAAGACAGGTGGAAATACATTGCGGAGACCACGACAAAATTTCGGACCTGCGCCAGTCGAGACTGGGATTGTGCTTTTGGAGCCAGGGATAACCCAGAACAACCGGAAAATGCGGAGAGTTTATCACCTGGAACTGGAGGGTTTCAAAATGGAGAGCCCCAACAGCCATTAATAACGGAGCAGTTTCGTGAGTAATGAGTGCGGGCTGAAGGGGCCTGCCATCAATGGCCTCAATAGCAAGTGGAATGGACTGAGGCAAAACAGGAATGGAGTGCTTTGATACAAAAGCACTGTCAATGAAATAACCCGCAGCACCGGAGTCAACAAGAGCATGGGTGACTATGGAGGAGTCCACCCAGGAAAGGACAACCGTGACCAAAGGTTTCTCCTTTAGCGGTTCCGGGGACGAGGATAAACCACCCAAGGTCTGCCCCCGACAGGACCTTAGGTGTGAGCGTTTCCCGGCTGTGTAGGACAAGACTTCAAAAGGTGGCCCTGTAACCCACAATAGAGGCAGAGCCCCTCCCTCCTCCTAAAGGCCCTCTCCGCCACGGAGAGACAAGTGAATTCCAACTGCATCGGCTCAGCAGTACCTGGTGACTCGGGACCAGGAGGCATGGGAGAAGAGGGAGGCATGGGTGGGAACGAACATGTAGGAGACAACGGAACAGGAGGCTTCCGTAAGCAAACTTAGTCTGATGTCAATTAGGATCAAAAAAGACACCAATGCCTCGAGATCTTCTGGTAAATCTCTGACAGCAACTTTGTCTTTAATCGCATCAGAGAGCCCATGAAAGAAGGCGGCAACAAGGGCTTGTTCCAACCTACCTCTGCGGCAAGCGTACGGAACTCAATGGCATACTGAGCAACAGATCTTTTACCTTGCTGAATGGACATGAGTCGTTTAGCAGCAGAGGAGGAGTGAGCTGGAACATCAAATACCCTTCGAAAGGAGGCCACAAATTCAGGGTAATTTGAAATCACAGGTTTATTAGTCTCCCACAAGGGATTTATCTCAGGCAAGAGCTGTGTCAGAGAGTAACGAGATGAGAAATCCCACCTTAGCTCTGTCAGAGGGAAATGCCTGAGGTAACATCTCAAAGTAAATGCCCACCTGGTTCAAAAACCCTCTGCACTGATTGGGATCGCCTCCATATCGCTGAGGTAGAGGTGCAGAACCGGACATGCTCCTGGTAGGACTAGGTGCAGCAGCAGAAACAGGAGCAGCCAAAACTTGCTGGACACTTTGGTCCAAATGTGCAGTGTGAGTCAGCAGGGTTTGCAAGGCTAGGTCAAATTGATCCAAGCGGTGATCCTGTTCATCCATCCTGGAAATTATGGCAGGTAAAGGTGGATTATTAGCACCATCAGGATTCATGGCCCTTGCGTAATGTCAGGGTGCCAGGAATCAGACTGAGACAAGAAGTGCAAAAATAATCCCACCTTTATTAATAGCAAAAAATAATAAAAAAGTCCACAAGTCAAATAACAAGCCAGGAACCAGAGCTGGTAGTCAGACGAGCCGGAATCAGGAACAATGAGAACAGCAGAGTCAGGAACAAGCCAGGGATCAGGAACCAGGAGGGACGTCAGACAGCCAGGTAATACACAGGAGATCTCACAAACAGGTCTGAGACAACGCAAGGGCAAAGCATACTGAACAGAGGCCCTTTAAATAATAAGTGATGACATCACAATTCTGAGACTGCATCCTGTCTCACACAGATGATGAATACCAGTTTGGCCATAAAAGGAACTGCAGGAAATGAGCAGCATCACACAGTATGCACCAGAGTAAGCAAGAGAGGTGAGTAAAATGGCTGCCAGCAGCACATGGCAAACAAAACAGGAAAAAACCCTGACAGTACAACATTTTATATATACTGTACATAAAAAACATAAATCCACTAATGTGGAGCACTATAACATTGTATATATTGCAATATACCAATTGTACTATTGGAGCAACTGTTTATGTATATAATGAAGAATTATGCTGACAATTAGGAACAGTTGAGTTGAACTGAGTCTGGGCCTTATTTTATTTTTATGTGTTTTCTTATGATAACAAGAACATTACAGAGATAAGAGGGCCGGCCCTAGCAAATGTAGGTCCCTAGGCAGATTGACAGCGAGGGGCCTCTACCCAGAACAAAACATACTTAAAAGAAATGGGGCAATGTACTGTACCACACAGAGATACTTATATACACATACATCCACACACTCAGACACATACACAGGTGTACACACACACACACACACAGCCCACACACAATAAAATAAATGATACCCCCAGCAATAAAATGAAGCCCCCAGCAATAAAATAAAGCCCCCAGCCCCCCTGCAATAAAATAAAGCCCCCAGTCCCACTGCAATAAAATGATGCCACAGCCCCACAGTCTGCAATAAATGATGCCCCAGCCGCACTGCAATAAATGATGACCTCAGCAATAAAATTAAGCCCCCCTGCTATAAAATGATGCCCAGTCCCCCTGCAATAAAATGATGCCCTCAACAAAAATATGATGCCCCCAGCAATAAAATGATGTCCCCAGCCCCCCAGCAATAAAATGAACCCCCTGCAATAAAATGATGCCCCAGACACCTTCAATTGCCTCCAACTCCCTGCAATAAAATGAAGCCCAGTCCCCCTGCAGCCACTGGCCCCCCTGCAAAAAAATTATGCCCCCTACACAAAAATGATGCCCCAGCCCCCTGCAATACAATGATGCCCAGCCCCCCTACAATAAAATGATGCCCCATCCCCACTGCAATAAAATGATGCCCCAGCAATAAAATGATGCCCCATCTCCCCTGCAATAAAATGATGCTATCAACAAAAATATGTTGCCCCAAGACCCCCTGCAATAAAATGAAGTCCCCAGCCCCCCTGCAATAAAATAATGCCCCTAGCTCCACTGCAATAAATGAAGCCCCCTTGCATTAAAATGATGCCCAGTTCCCCTGTAATAAAATGATGCCCAGTCCCCCTGTAATAAAATGATGCCCCCTGGAATAAAATTATGCCCCTAGCCCCCCTGCAAGAAAATGATGCCCCCAGCAATACAAATATGTCCCAGCTCCCCTGCAATAAAATGATGCTCCAGCCCCACTGCAATAAATGATGCCCCAGCCCAACTGCAATAAATGATGCCCACAGCCCCACTGCAATAAATGATGCCCCAACCACACTGCAATGCATGATGCCCCCAGCAATAAAATGATGCCCAGTTCCCCTGTAATAAAATGATGCCCCCAGCAATAAAATGATGCCCCAGCTCCCCTGCAATAAAATGATGCCCCCAGCCCTTGCAATAAAATGATGCCCCAGCTCCCTTGCAATAAAATGATGCCACTGCAATAATATGATGCCAACAAAAATATGATGCCCCCAGCCCCCCTGCAAAATATGATGCCCCCAGCCCCCTGCAATAAAATGATGCCCCAGCCCCCCTGCAATAAATGATGCCCCCAGCAATAAAATGAAGCCCCCTGAAATAAAATGATGCCCAATCCCCCTGTAATACAATGATGTCCCCTGCAATAAAAATATGCCCCCTGCAAAAAAATGATGCCCCCAGCACAAAAATGATGCCCCAGCAATAAAATGATGCCCCATCTCCCCTGCAATAAAATGATGCCCCCCTGCAATAAAATGATGCCTCCAACAAAAATATGATGTCCACAGCCCCCAGCAATAAAATGAATCCCCCTGCAAAAAAATTATGCCCCAGACCCCTTCAATTGCCCCCAGCATTAAAATGATGCCCCAGCTTCCTTCAATTGCCCCCAGCCCCCTGTAATAAAATGCTGCCCCATGGAGCTCTGCAGCTGAGCTGTTTACCATGATTCATGATGATCATGAGGAATTCACAGCCAGCCAGCTCTGGCCCTCTACTTCTCCTCGGTCCAACAGTTCCATACTCGGCTCCCATCCCACTCTCTCCACACTCTCTCGACTCTGCTGTGCTCATCCTACGCTCCTTCCACTGGAGTCCCACGGCTCACAGCTCCGCTCCTGAGTCCTGACAGTGACTGTACAGCGCCAATTTTATAAAAAACAATGACTACAAAGGCCGGCCCTGAAAGATTGTTAGTAAAAATAAAATGTATAAGCTATAAATTGTTAGTAAAAAAACATGTATATGCTGTAGATTGTTAGTAAAAACATGTATATGCTGTAGATTGTTAGTAAACAAAACATGTATATGCTGTAGATTGTTAGTAAACAAAACATGTACATGCTGTAGATTGTTAGTAAAAACATGTACAGTATATGCTGTAGATTGTTAGTAAAAACATGTATATGCTGTAGATTGTTAGTAAAACGTGTATATGCTGTAGATTGTTAGTAAACAAAACATGTGTATGCTGTAGATTGTTAGTTAAGTAAAGTGTATATGCTGCAGATTATTAGTAAACAAGTGCATATGCTGTGGATAGTAAAAACATGTAAATGCTGTAAATTGTTAGTAAAAAACATGTATGTGCTGTAAATTGTTAGTAAAAACATGTATATGCTGTAGATTGTTAGTAAATGCTTTGTTTCTTGATAACATAGTACTTAAACTCTAATATAGGCATTGACTGTAATCATTTTTGAATGTTGTACTATTTCTATTTCAATTTATTTGCACACTCATTAATTTATAAATATATATATATATATATATATATATATATATAATTGTGGGCATAGGTATAAACAAAGTGAACAAGATGACAATGTTTAAACCTGATGAAATGGCCATGTATTTAAAAACTTTGTAGCTTTTTATAAATTATTTAGAATTTGTTGACTCTTGATTCCAGCATGTTTTTGGCAAGATGTTGGATCTGCTGTGTTTAAGTAATATTTGGTTGAGGACTGTCTGCAGCAGCAGTTATCTGGGTGACCAAGTATTCCCAGCACATTTGATGTTGTATCTGGTAGTACGTCTGCTTGTGAAGTTTTTTTCATATTGTTTATCTTTTGAAACGTGTAGGATTTACCACGCTATGGGCTCCATTAAGTAAGCTGTGGATGCAGTTTTTGAGCCCCTCTGGTACAGGAACACTCATGGGAGCCTTCAACTGCAAGTTAGAAGCAGTTGTTGTAAGAGATGCAGACTTAAAACATCCTGTACTGATCTATCACAGATGAGTCACAAGCCCCACTCTTGTGCAATGGGTTGGGGGTGGGCTGGGTATGTAAATTCTTTTGCAATTATTACCAATTGCAAAATGTCTAAAAAATAGTTAAGGAAACAGCTAAACTATGCTGCTTTAAACAACCAAATGAGCTTTGGAGGATTCAAGACTATAGATATTAAAAAGTCCAAAAATCCCTATGGAAAGTTAATGTATAATAGTTTTCTCATAGTTTACTGTAAAACTAACTCAATGCAAAGTATAGGAGCTGGGTTTTGCCACAATTTCATCTGAGAATCTTTTAACAAAGTGGTTATTATAGGGTTTTCTAAAAATGTTTACATGGGAAATCAGAAGGATGGAGTCTAACCTATTTATCTGAGTCAGGAAGCTAGGGGTATACATCACATTGTAATTATTATATGTTTTGTATTCTGGCAATAAATTAACATACCAGTCATGAGTGAAACCTTTATGAATATATTAATACTGTGTTTTGTAATTGTTTTTTAGTGGCAACCCCCACCGTTTGCCTTAATTGCAAGAACCAAGCCAGACTTTTTACAGGAATAGCCACAGCTAGCCACATTCATTTGTTAGCAAAACTTGTATTGTTTTGCATTATATTTTCACTTCTGCTGAGGCCAATTAAGACAAGTTATATAACAGGGTTAGGTTTGTGAAGTATGTAGTGGGCACTTACAATTTTCAGAAATGGTAAACCCACAATTTTTATTAATATGTTAAATGAAAATGGGGCAAAATAAATAATGAAAATATATTAAATTAAGCATTTTAAATCACATTTTTTTTTCACAAAGTGTATCTTTTGGCTTTAACTTACTCTTAAAATTGACATATCACCCAAAAGCTGAATCTTTTGAATGTGGATGAAGCATAACTTTAAAAGCTGCTAAAAATATTGGCCACTACTCTATACTCATCTTACTTGACCTCTCAGCTGCCTTCGACACAGTTGACCACCCCCTCCTCCTACAGACCCTTAGCTCTTTTGGCCTCTGTGACACTGCTCTTTCCTGGATTCACTCCTATCTTTCTCACAGGTCTTTTTCTGTGTCACTTGCCGGCGACTCCTCCTCTCCTATGCCTCTGTCTGTTGGAGTACCTCAAGGATCTGTTCTGGGTCCTCTACTCTTCTCCATCTACACTTCTTCGCTAGGTAAACTTTTCAACAGTTATGGTTTCAAATATCACCTCTATGCTGATGACACCCAGATCTACCTCTCCACCCCTGCTCTCTCTCCCTCTGTCCTCTCTCATGTCAGCAACTGCTTATCTGGTATTTCTTCCTGGATGGCCTCTCACCACCTAAAGATTAAAATGTCCAAGACTGAGCTCCTTCTTATCCCCCCCTCAAGCTATACGCCGACTTCTGACTTCTCTATCCCTGTTGACGGCATCACCATTTCCCCATCGCCCCAAGTCCGCTGCCTCGGAGTCACACTTGACTCAAACTTATCCTTCATCCCCCATATCCAATTGCTTTCTACATCCTGCCGCAATCATCTACGCAATATTTCTAAAATTCGCCCTTTTCTGAGCGCTGACACCACAAAGCAAATAATCCACTCCCTTGTTATCTCCCGACTTGACTACTGCAACAACCTACTCGCTGGCCTTCCTCTTTCCCGCCTCTCCCCCCTTCAATCCATTCTAAATGCCTCTGCCAGGCTAATCCACCTTTCCCGTCGATCTGTATCTGCTGCACCTCTCTGTGAGTCCCTTCATTGGCTCCCCATTCACAGCAGAATTAAATTCAACATTCTCACCCTTACATACAAAACTCTCACCAACGCCGCTCCCCTCTACCTATCCTCTCTAATACACAACTATACTCCAGCCCGTCCACTAAGATCCAACAATGACCTGCTCTGTGCATCTGCAACTATCACCTCCTCTCATGCTAGACTGCAGGACTTCTGTCGTGCAGCACCTACCCTCTGGAACACTCTCCCTCGTGCTGTCAGGCTTTGCCCTAATCTCTCTTCCTTTAAATGCTCCCTGAAGACTTTTCTGTTCAGAGAAGCCTACCACCTAACTAAATAATAAATTAATTTCACTTACCTAATATTTCCCTCATCTAACTCTGTATTAACATCCTTCTCAATCTTGCAGTCCTCACCTTCTGTTTCCCAACCTCCTACCCTTCTAGATTGTAAGTTCCCACGGGAATAGGGCCCTCAATCCCTCCTGTATGTGTTTGTAAATTTTGTCCTGTATCTTACAAGTCTTGTATTGTTTTATTTAAATGAATTGTATCCATGGACAGCGCTGCGGAATATGTTGGCGCTTAATAAATAAAGTATAATAATAATAATAATAAAGCTGGCTAGAAAATACCACATGAACATCTTTATGTAAAAAATATATTTTACCTAACGCTATCCTCAGTAGTCGCATCCCATTGTAAAGGGACTTTCAGCAACCAATCAGGATGCTAGTCTCGGGACTTGCAAGGGAGAGTGCATCTTGAATGGGCAGGCACAGTCACTTTTTCCATCCTCAGTTAAAGGTTAGTTTAATATGAAATTTGTATACATAGAGATGCTCATGTTATATTTTCTAGTCAGCTTTTTACAGATATACTGCATCACTTGCAAATGATTTAGCTTATGGGTAAAATATCCCTTTAACTTTGTTACTATTTCTGAGATTAACACATCTTTCCCTGCTTTTTTTATTATTGTGCCTCTCAAACTACATCGCATATAACATATATTTAAAATATTCATTGCTGGTAGCTGAGAAACCACACTACAAAAATACTGAATGCATCAAACTTGTGTTTATTTGTCATTAACTTCCTATCTCAACGTAGAATTGTATTATTACTATGCAAATGTAAATCTAGTGTATGATAAATGAGTTGCATTTTTAACCAACAAACTATGACTGTGAAGTATGGTTTGAGGTATTTAGTGGCTTCATTTTACATCTCTGTTGTAAATAATGCATAAAGTATGTAGATGCTGTCAAAATATGATTAAACTATTAGCTTTATAGTTCTCATAGTTAAGAATGTGTTTGAAACGTTCCTCATAATAACTCATTCTTAAATGCAAAAGCCATTATGAAATATCCCTTATTCAAGTGAATATTGTGATGTGACATAATGATTTTGCTTAAAACCAAGTGAAATGAGGAGTAAAATTAAACAATATTGCATGAATTGCGTTTGACTAATTTTGTGTCACATTATATTAGCTAACCTTTCAGAATGTGTATTAATGACAAATAGAGTAAGTCTGTCAGGATTTTATTCAATTGTACAAGTCCCCCTAAGTCATTAGCTTTTAAAAGATTCATATTATTTGCAGATTGTGTAGCCAGTGGCATTTTTATGACATCTTTTTGTTTATTACATATTTTCAATACTTGAAACACAGTTTACAAATGCCACTCACATTCTGCAAGTTTTTAAATATTAAGATGTATGTGGCTAGTTTTAGTGAGATATATATATATATATATATATATATATATATATTGAAAAAACAGAGCGCACTCCAATGGGAATCTTTCTAGCAGTATCTCACTTTATTAGTGAACGTTTTCGGACCACAAAAAGTCCGTCCTCAGACAAAAAGTGTGAGACGGACTTTTTGTGGTCCAAAAACGTTCACTAATAAAGTGAGATACTGCTAGAAAGATTCCTATTGGAGTGTGCTCTGTTTTTTCAATGTTTAAATATTGTTCTGCTGCATCCTGGGCTGCTGATTACATATGTCTGGAGTGCATTTTGTTTTGAATATATATATATATATATATATATATATATATATATATATATATATATATATATATATATATATATATATATATATATATATATATATATATATATATATATATATATATATATATAATTCCACACAACCTCTGCACTCCCTGTAACTTTTTAAGAGTCAGTGATGAGTCTCCCAAACACAGTCAAAGAAAAATCCCCTTGCATCCGGTTTTCAAATCAAAATCACCACTTTATTACCCCATTGTGATGTTACCTTACATCCAACGTTTCGGTCCCCCACCTGGGACCTTTGTCAAGGATACAGTTATAAGGATACAGTTTAAAGCTATACATACATACACACACACACATATATACATATCTGTATGTATATATACAGGCATACGTCATATTTTTACCTTCGCTTTATTGCGCTTCGCAGATATTGTTCTTTTTTTTACAAATTAAAGGTTTGTGGAAACCCTAAGTCCAGCAAGCCTATCAGCACAACTTATCCAACATATTTTCACATGTTAACACATAAATATACATGAATACACATATACTGTACATACCTATATACACACACCACCAACAAAAAGATTATGACTCACTGAAAGCTCAGATTATGGATAGCAATTTTTAGCTATAAGCTATTTTTTAATTAAGGTATGCACATTGTTTGTTTTTTAGACATAATATGATAGCACACTTAATAGTCTACAGTTTAGTGTAAATATAGCTTTTATATGCACTGGGAAAAAAAATAAAATAGTGTGACTCACTTTATGCTATGCTATATTCGCTTGATTGCGGTGGTCTGGGACCGAACCTGCAATATCTCAGAGGTATTTCAATATATATAAAACTAGACCTCCAGAAAAGAAATCTACATGCTATTTCATGTACTTTAATTAACATTTTCAGATTTATTTTTTATGTGTGCTTGTTTTTTTAGTTTTATTAAATACATTGCAGAGCATACAATTGCATTTAATCAGAAAAAAATCCTCATAA
This sequence comes from Bombina bombina, assembly GCF_027579735.1. NCBI lineage: Eukaryota > Metazoa > Chordata > Amphibia > Anura > Bombinatoridae > Bombina > Bombina bombina. The sequence continues at coordinate 203,201,438 of NC_069507.1, read as the reverse complement.
ATGCAGAAAACATACATACTAACTACATAATACATTTGACTACTTTGTAAATTAACATAAAATATGTTCCAAGTTTATATAAGACAAGAGTCTGAGGTCATAGCTTTAAGCAGCTGAAATCACAGCTGCCCTTAAAGCTTTAGGCAATTCTTACTTTGTTGCAGCCTTGTAATGGGTCAACTTCAATATCAGTGAGGGCACATAAATACAATGGTAGCTTATTTGTATATTGACAAAAGCTTGATAGATCTGCCCTAGGGTATTAAAATTGCAGTTCAAATGAAAAAAGCAAAAAAAAAAAAGCCAGTACGTTTTGTTACTGAAGTGAACTCAGATTGAGACTGAGAAACCTTCTTCTGTTTGGTCCTTGGATTTGTAGTTCTACAACTTGTATATAATATGGCAGCAGATTAGCAGTAAGAATGGTCTTACAGTCAATGATTAAAGAAGCAATGATTGTGTTTCCATTATGCTGAATGCCATTTCAACAGTCACTTTTGAGAGTCAGTGGGGTAGATTTACAAAGAAACCTCTGAGCTTCACCAAGCGCTGAAAAAGAAGCACTGAAAATCTCTCATATTACTGAGCATATTCAATAATAATTACTTTAGCATTAACATTTAGATCTGATTTAGCTTCTGCTTACAATCATGTTTCAAAATTAAGACTGGATACAAATCAAACAGCAAAGAAACCATAGCAAATTTATTTATATTTACTTTAAAATATATAGGTTTAATGGTGATAGGTGACACCACGTTAAAGGGACAGTAAAGTCATAATTAGACAGTCATGATTTAGACAGAACATACCATTTTAAACAACTTTCCAATTTACTTCTATTATTTAATTTGCTTCCTTCTCTTGTTTTCCTTTGCTGAAAGGTTAATCTAGGAACGTTCAGGAGCAGTCAATAACCTAGGTTCTAGCTGCTGATTGTTGGCTGCATATACTGTATATACCAAAGGTCATTGGCTCACCCACGTGTTCAGTTAGAAAACAGTAGTGCATTGCTGCTCCTTCAACAAATGATACAAAGAGAATGAAACAAATGTAATAATAGAAATAAATTGTAAAGTTGTTTAAAATTGTATGTTCTACCTAAATTATGAAAGAAGAATTTTGGGATTCATATTCCTTTAAGATTTTACCACTGGCTATTTATGTGTTTCTTCCATGTTGGCCTGGGAAACAATATTGTTGTATACATTTTTTGTGCAGGTTTACCAATCCTATAGTAAACCCAGGTGTTTCAGAATAAGCTTTGATGCATCTCAGATGGTTTTTACCAATTCAAACACAAGCACTTCACATGAACTGGAATACCGTTGGTAAGAAAGCCAAAACATATCCAAATTGTGAATGATTATTTTGCACAGTTGTTCCCCCCCCCCAAATAATTGATATTTAGTTATTGTTTAATAGAATTTAGCATTAGAATTTGATATTTGATTATTATTTGATATTATATTGAGGCAATCAACCCCAAAGTTTGTCTGACTTTTAAGGTTTAAAGGGATAGGAAAGTCAAAATTACGCTTTTATGATTCAGATAGAGCATGTCATTTTAAGACACTTTTAAAAAAAGAATACGAACATATCCTACATTATTGAGAGCTATTTGGTGATTGGTGCCTGCACACATTTGTCTCTTGGCTGCCTAGATGTATTTAGCTAGCTGGCTGTAGTGCAATGCTATTCCTTCAGCAAAGGGTAACAAGAAGATGAAGCAAATTTAATAATAGAATTAAATTGAAAAGTTGTTTAAAATTGTATGCTCTATCCAAATGTTTGGGGTTTCCTGTCTCTTTAATAACTTCATAATATATTTAAATGACTATTTTTAAAAATGTAATACTTTCCACTTTGGTTCAGTAAACAGGGTACATTTTTCTATCAGTTTTAGAAGATCTAAATCCATTGTATAGAACATAATATACTTAAAAGTTTTAGAAAACCCTAATTCATATATATGTCTTTTGTAGGACAACACAGGGAGTGCAGAATTATTAGGCAAGTTGTATTTTTGAGGATTAATTTTATTATTGAACAACAACCATGTTCTCAATGAACCCAAAAAACTCATTAATATCAAAGCTGAATATTTTTGGAAGTAGTTTTTAGTTTGTTTTTAGTTATAGCTATTTTAGGGGGATATCTGTGTGTGCAGGTGACTATTACTGTGCATAATTATTAGACAACTTAACAAAAAACAAATATATACCCATTTCAATTATTTATTTTTACCAGTGAAACCAATATAACATCTCAACATTCACAAATATACATTTCTGACATTCAAAAACAAAACAAAAAAAAATCAGTGACCAATATAGTCACCTTTCTTTACAAGGACACTCAAAAGCCTGCCATCCATGGATTCTGTCAGTGTTTTGATCTGTTCACCATCAACATTGCGTGCAGCAGCAACCACAGCCTCCCAGACACTGTTCAGAGAGGTGTACTGTTTTCCCTCCTTGTAAATCTCACATTTGATGATGGACCACAGGTTCTCAATGGGGTTCAGATCAGGTGAACAAGGAGGCCATGTCATTAGATTTTCTTCTTTTATACCCTTTCTTGCCAGCCACGCTGTGGAGTACTTGGACGCGTGTGATGGAGCATTGTCCTGCATGAAAATCATGTTTTTCTTGAAGGATGCAGACTTCTTCCTGTACCACTGTTTGAAGAAGGTGTCTTCCAGAAACTGGCAGTAGGACTGGGAGTTGAGCTTGACTCCATCCTCAACCCGAAAAGGCCCCACAAGCTCATCTTTGATGATACCAGCCCAAACCAGTACTCCACCTCCACCTTGCTGGCGTCTGAGTCGGACTGGAGCTCTCTGCCCTTTACCAATCCAGCCATGGGCCCATCCATCTGGCCCATCAAGACTCACTCTCATTTCATCAGTCCATAAAACCTTAGAAAAATCAGTCTTGAGATATTTCTTGGCCCAGTCTTGACGTTTCAGCTTGTGTGTCTTGTTCAGTGGTGGTCGTCTTTCAGCCTTTCTTACCTTGGCCATGTCTCTGAGTATTGCACACCTTGTGCTTTTGGGCACTCCAGTGATGTTGCAGCTCTGAAATATGGCCAAACTGGTGGCAAGTGGCATCTTGGCAGCTGCACGCTTGACTTTTCTCAGTTCATGGGCAGTTATTTTGCGCCTTGGTTTTTCCACACGCTTCTTGCGACCCTGTTGACTATTTTGAATGAAACGCTTAATTGTTCGATGATCACGCTTCAGAAGCTTTGCAATTTTAAGAGTGCTGCATCCCTCTGCAAGATATCTCACTATTTTTGACTTTTCTGAGCCTGTCAAGTCCTTCTTTTGACCCATTTTGCCAAAGGAAAGGAAGTTGCCTAATAATTATGCACACCTGATATAGGGTGTTGATGTCATTAGACCACACCCCTTCTCATTACAGAGATGCACATCACCTAATATGCTTAATTTGTAGTAGGCTTTCGAGCCTATACAGCTTGGAGTAAGACAACATGCATAAAGAGGATGATGTGGTCAAAATACTCATTTGCCTAATAATTCTGCACTCCCTGTAGTTTGATTCATTTTTAAAGGGTTCAAATATAGAAACATTATATTTTAAAGGCAGATAAGAACCATAGGCCCAAAGTCTGCCCAAAATGTCCTAAAAGTGTATACTTATCTAGTTTGTAGGATAGCCTTATGCTTATCCCATACATTCCTAAACTCTCCCACACTGTTTATCCTTACCACCTCTAATGGAAGTTTACTCCATGATTCAACCACCCTTTCTGTGAAAAGATGCTTCTGCAAATTACTCCTGAACCTATTACCTTCAGGAATTGTTCTTTTTTGTGAAAAATACTCACAGCCTCCTCTTTACTAAGTCCATTAATATACTTGAAAGTTACTACCATATACAGCATTGTTAACCATTCACAAAATGTATCTGAATACAAGCTTCCTCCTGCTAAATCATTGTCAAAAATAAAAATGCTAAACAGAAAACAGAATTTATGCTTACCTGATAAATTACTTTCTCCAACGGTGTGTCCGGTCCACGGCGTCATCCTTACTTGTGGGAATATCTCTTCCCCAACAGGAAATGGCAAAGAGTCCCAGCAAAGCTGGCCATATAGTCCCTCCTAGGCTCCGCCCACCCCAGTCATTCGACCGACGGACAGGAGGAAAAAATAGGAGAAACCATAGGGTGCCGTGGTGACTTTAGTTAGAGAAAATAATTCATCAAACCTGATTAAAAAACCAGGGCGGGCCGTGGACCGGACACACCGTTGGAGAAAGTAATTTATCAGGTAAGCATAAATTCTGTTTTCTCCAACATTGGTGTGTCCGGTCCACGGCGTCATCCTTACTTGTGGGAACCAATACCAAAGCTTTAGGACACGGATGAAGGGAGGGAGCAAATCAGGTTACCTAAACAGAAGGCACCACGGCTTGCAAAACCTTTCTCCCAAAAATAGCCTCCGAAGAAGCAAAAGTATCAAATTTGTAAAATTTGGCAAAAGTGTGCAGTGAAGACCAAGTCGCTGCCTTACATATCTGATCAACAGAATCCTCGTTCTTGAAGGCCCATGTGGAAGCCACAGCCCTAGTAGAGTGAGCTGTGATTCTTTCAGGAGGCTGCCGTCCGGCAGTCTCGTAAGCCAATCGGATGATGCTTTTAAGCCAAAAGGAAAGAGAGGTAGAAGTCGCTTTTTGACCTCTCCTTTTACCAGAATAGACGACAAACAGAGAAGATGTTTGTCTGAACTCTTTTGTAGCTTCTAAATAGAATTTTAGAGCATGGACTACATCTAAATTGTGTAGCAAACGTTCCTTCTTTGAAACTGGATTCGGACACAAAGAAGGTACAACTATCTCCTGGTTAATATTTTTGTTGGAAACAACTTTTGGAAGAAAACCAGGCTTAGTACGCAAAACAACCTTATCTGAATGGAACACCAGATAGGGCGGAGTACACTGCAGAGGAGATAACTCTGAAACTCTTCTAGCAGAAGAAATAGCAACCAAAAACAAAACTTTCCAAGATAACAACTTAATATCTATGGAATGTAAAGGTTCAAACGGAACCCCTTGGATAACTGAAAGAACTAGATTTAAACTCCAGGGAGGAGTCAAAGGTCTGTAAACAGGCTTGATCCTAATCAGAGCCTGAACAAATGCTTGAACATCTGGCACAGCTGCCAGTCGTTTGTGTAGTAAGACAGATAAAGCAGAAATCTGTCCCTTTAGAGAACTCGCTGATAATCCTTTATCCAAACCTTCTTGTAGAAAGGAAAGGATCTTAGGAATTTTTATCTTATTCCATGGGAATCCCTTGGATTCACACCAGCAGATATATCTTTTCCATATTTTATGGTAAATTTTTCTAGTTACCGTTTTTCTGGCTTGAACCAGAGTATCTATCACAGAATCTGAAAACCCACGCTTTGATAGAATCAAGTGTTCAATCTCCAAGCCGTCAGCTGGAGGGAGACCAGATTTGGATTTTCGAATGGACCCTGTACAAGAAGGTCCTGTCTCAAAGGTAGCTTCCATGGTGGAACCGATGACATATTCACCAGGTCTGCATACCAAGTCCTGCGTGACCACGCAGGAGCTATCAAGATCACCGAGGCCCTCTCCTGCTTGATCCTGGCTACCAGCCTGGGAATGAGAGGAAACGGTGGAAACACACAAGCTAGGTTGAAGGTCCAAGGCGCTACTAGTGCATCCACTAGAGCCGCCTTGGGATCCCTGGATCTGGACCCGTAGCAAGGAACCTTGAAGTTCTGACGAGACGCCATCAGATCCATATCTGGAATGCCCCATAATTGAGTCAATTGGGCAAAGGTCTCCGGGTGGAGTTCCCACTCCCCCGGATGGAAAGTCTGATGACTCAGATAATCCGCCTCCCAGTTTTCCACACCTGGGATGTGGATCGCAGATAGGTGGCAGGAGTGATCCTCCGCCCATTTTATTATTTTGGTCACTTCTTTCATCGCCAGGGAACTCCTTGTTCCCCCCTGATGATTGATATAAGCAACAGTCGTCATGTTGTCTGATTGGAATCTTATGAATCTGGCCTTTGCTAGTTGAGGCCAAGCCCTGAGAGCATTGCATATCGCTCTTAGTTCCAGAATGTTTATCGGGAGAAGAGACTCTTCCCGAGACCATAGACCCTGAGCTTTCAGGGAGTCCCAGACCGTGCCCCAGCCCACTAGACTGGCGTTGGTCGTGACGATGACCCACTCTGGTCTGCGGAAGCTCATTCCCTGGGACAGGTGGTCCAGGGTTAGCCACCAACGGAGTGAGTCTCTGGTCTTCTGATCTACTTGAATCACTGGAGACAAGTCTGTATAGTCCCCATTCCACTGTTTCAGCATGCACAGTTGTAATGGTCTTAGATGAATTTGCACAAAAGGAACTATGTCCATTGCTGCAACCATCAACCCTACTACTTACATGCACTGAGCTACGGAAGGACGAGGAATAAAATGAAGAACTTGACAAGCGTTTAGAAGTTTTGACTTTCTGACTTCTGTCAGGAAAATCCTCATTTCTAAAGAATCTATTATTGTTCCCAAGAAGGGAACTCTTGTCGACGGAGACAGGGAACTTTTTTCTATGTTCACCTTCCATCCGTGAGATCTGAGAAAGGCCAGAACGATGTCTGTGTGAGCCTTTGCCTTTGAAAGAGACGACGCTTGTATTAGAATGTCGTCCAAGTACGGTACTACTGCAATGCCCCTTGGTCTTAGAACCGCTAGAAGGGACCCGAGTACCTTTGTGAAAATCCTTGGAGCAGTGGCTAACCCGAATGGGAGGGCCACAAACTGGTAATGTTTGTCCAGAAAGGCGAACCTTAGGAACTGATGATGTTCTTTGTGGATAGGAATATGAAGATACGCATCCTTTAGATCCACGGTAGTCATAAATTGACCTTCCTGTATTGTAGGTAGAATTGTTCGAATGGTTTCCATTTTGAATGATGGTACTCTGAGAAATTTGTTTAGGATCTTTAAATCCAGAATTGGTCTGAAAGTTCCCTCTTTTTTGGGAACTACAAACAGATTTGAGTAAAATCCCATTCCTTGTTCCGCCGATGGAACTGGGTGTATCACTCCCATCTTTAACAGGTCTTCTACACAATGTAAGAATGCCTGTCTCTTTATTTGGTTTGAGGATAAGTGAGACATGTGGAACCTTCCCCTTGGGGGTAGTTCCTTGAATTCCAGAAGATAACCCTGAGAAACTATTTCTAGTGTCCAGGGATCCTGAACATCTCTTGCCCAAGCCTGAGCAAAGAGAGGGTCTGCCCCCTACTAGATCCGGTCCCGGATCGGGGGCTACTCCTTCATGCTGTTTTGTTAGCAGCAGCAGGCTTCTTGGCCTGCTTACCCTTGTTCCAGCCTTGCATCGGTTTCCAGGCTGGTTTGGTTTGTGAAGCATTACCCTCTTGCTTAGAGGATGCAGAATTAGAGGCCGGTCCGTTCCTGAAATTACGAAAGGAACGAAAATTAGACTTATTCTTGGCCTTGAAAGGCCTATCTTGTGGGAGGGCATGGCCCTTTCCCCCCAGTGATGTCTGAGATAATCTCTTTCAATTCTGGCCCAAAGAGAGTTTTACCCTTGAAGGGGATATTAAGCAATTTTGTCTTGGATGATACATCCGCTGACCAAGACTTTAGCCAAAGCGATCTGCGTGCCACAATTCCAAACCCTGAATTTTTCGCCGCTAATCTAGCTAATTGCAAATCGGCATCTAAAATAAAAGAATTAGCCAACTTAAGTGCGTGAACTCTGTCCATAACCTCCTCATATGGAGTCTCTCTACTGAGCGACTTTTCTAGTTCCTCGAACCAGAACCATGCTGCTGTAGTGACAGGAACAATGCACGAAATGGGTTGCAGAAGGTAACCTTGCTGTACAAAATTCTTTTTAAGAAAACCCTCCAATTTTTTATCCATAGGATCTTTGAAAGCACAATTATCCTCGATAGGAATAGTAGTGCGCTTGTTTAGAGTAGAAACTGCCCCCTCGACCTTAGGGACTGTCTGCCATAAGTCCTTTCTGGGGTCGACCATAGGAAATAATTTCTTAAATATAGGAGGGGGGACAAAAGGTATGCCGGGCTTCTCCCACTCCTTATTCACTATGTCCGCCACCCACTTGGGTATAGGAAAAGCGTCGGGGTGCACCGGAACCTCTAAGAACTTGTCCATCTTGCATAATTTTTCTGGAATGACCAGGTTGTCACAATCATCCAGAGTAGATAACACCTCCTTAAGCAGTGCGCGGAGATGCTCTAATTTAAATTTAAATGTCACAACATCAGGTTCAGCCTGTTGAGAAATTTTTCCTGAATCTGAAATTTCCCCATCTGACAAAACCTCCCTCATGGCCCCTTCAGATTGGTGTGAGGGTATGACAGAGCAATTATCATCAGCGCCCTCCTGCTCTTCAGTGTTTAAAACAGAGCAATCGCGCTTTCTCTGATATGCAGGCATTTTGGATAAAATATTTGCTATGGAGTTATCCATTACTGCCGTCAATTGTTGCATAGTAATAAGCATTGGCGCGCTAGAAGTACTAGGGGCCTCCTGCGTGGGCAAAACTGGCATAGACACAGAAGGAGATGATGTAGAACTATGTCTACTCCCTTCATCTAATGAAACATCTTGGGCAATTTTACTATCTGTGGCAGTACTGTCCTTACTTTGTTTGGACGCTATGGCACAATTATCACATCATTTTGAAGGGGGAGACACATTGACTTTCATACATATAGAACATAGCTTATCTGAAGGTACAGACATGTTAAACAGGCTTAAACTTGTCAATAAAGCACAAAAACCGTTTTAAAACAAAACCGTTACTGTCTCTTTAAATTTTAAACAGAGCACACTTTATTACTGAATATGTGAAAAAGTATGAAGGAATTGTTCAAAGTATTGCACACCAATTTTCAGAGCTTTAACCCTTAAAATAACGAAACCGGAGCCGGTTACAGTTTTAACCCCTCTACAGTCCCAGCTACAGCCTTTGCTGCGACTTTACCAAACCCAGGGGGGAATACGATACCAAATGAAGCCTTCTAGGAACTTTTCCAAATACTTTCAGATCCTCACACATGCATCTGCATGTCTTGCTCTCAAAAGTAACTGCGCAGTAATGGCGCGAAAATGAGGCTCAGCCTACAACTGGGAAGGCCCTTCCTGACTGGAAAGGTGTCTAACACAGTGCCTGACGTTAAAAAACGTTCCCCAAGTTTATAAGTGTGAATTACAAGCATAAACATGTATAAAATGCCCAAATAAAGCAATCGATTTTGCCCCTAAAAGTGTCTACCAGTTTTATAGCCCATATTAAGCCCTTTATTCTGTTTGAGACTAAGAAAATGGCTTACCGGTCCCCATGAGGGGAAATGACAGAATTCCAGCATTACACAGTCTTGTTAGAAATATGGCTAGACATACCTTAAGCAGAAAAGTCTGCTAACTGTTTCCCCCAACTGAAGTTACTTCATCTCAACAGTCCTATGTGGAAACAGCAAACGAACTGTTACTGTCTGCTAAAATCATCTTCCTCTCACAAACAGAACTCTTCATCTTTTTCTGTTTCAGAGTAAATAGTACATACCAGCACTATTTTAAAATAACAAACTCTTGATAGTAGAATAAAAAACTACAACTAAACACCACATACTCTTAACCATGGCAAAGAGAATGACTGGGGTGGGCGGAGCCTAGGAGGGACTATATGGCCAGCTTTGCTGGGACTCTTTGCCATTTCCTGTTGGGGAAGAGATATTCCCACAAGTAAGGATGACGCCGTGGACCGGACACACCAATGTTGGAGAAATATATATTGATTTAAAAAAAAAAGAGAAAAAAAATAATCTAGTAATATATATATATATATATATATATATATATATATATATATATATATATATATATATATATATATATATATATATATAAACTTCCAAAATGTAACCGTTAAATGTATGAGCATAACACTGATTTACAATTGCAATTTAAACGTGCGATACTGTGGTGAAATTTGAGTTAAAGTAACTTTCAGAACTATATATCTAATAAAACTATATATCTTTACAAATTAAGGTCTAAATTTAAATCCACCGAAAAAAAATAAAAAAAATAAGTTAATGTGTCATGATCTAAGAAAAAAGTAAAGTCGTTCCCACGCTGTAAAACACCATGCTCCTGATATAATACATTGTAAGCACGGTGTATTATACAGTTATCATGATTTAACTACTGATTGCTGTGTGCACACTAAATAATTGCTCCCCAAGATACAGTTATATTGTGCGCATGAAATAGTTAAATCGTGCGCATGATATAACTTTGATTATGGCCACAGTTTCCTTCACATCCTATTACATAGGTGCCAAGTGACCCCCAACCGTTTCCTCTAGTTTCAGTGTGTATATATATATATATATATATATATATATATATATATATATATATATATATATATATAAATCAGAGACTTATATAGAAACTTGTACTACACATTAAGACAGTAAGCAGATAACATGACAATTCTATTAGAGGTCTGGCGCAAAAGACAATTCTTGGCTACGGGTCACATGACACTACCCGACTATGGAAGAGGGGTAAACTGCTGCCATGTTTTAAACAGTTATACAAATGAACTATTTTAGGCACATGATGTAACGACATCTTTGGGAACAATTATTTTGCACACACGCCTTACTGGTTGTTGCGTGCGCACAAAATTGTTACATAGAGGTAACATTATAATGTATTGCAGCATGGGAACTTTTTTTTTAGAATAGCGTGACACCAGCGGGGCTCAGTTTTAGGAAAAAAAAGTTAAATTTATAATGATATATATATATATAAATCCTAATTTGTGGATCCCCTTTAATGTTAAAAAATAAAAACATTCATAAAACATTAACTTTCAAAGATTTTAAAGCCAATAACTAAATAGAACATTTCAGTAAATTAAAACTGGACTACGATATAGATTGGATAATTAATTATCTTCAAAATATAACAAAGTTTATATATCTGCAAAATCCTTTTTAATTAAAAAAAAGGAAAATTGAGCAAAGGCATTAGAAGGTCCTGGGATTTTATGTGTGCTGTGTAGCAAGAATTATTAGTCTTAGAAGCAAAGTGTAATGTCTTTCAAATAATGTTTACATTTTGTACTGAGAGGCAAAGGTTGACCTTTACTCAGAACAGTGATAACCCCTATTCTGTGATACCCAGACTTTGCTGATCATATGAAGGGATTTAAAAAGCTGTGAAATATAACAGTCCTTAAAACCATGTACAAAGTAATAAAACTGATGAAGTAGGAAACAAACATTATGTTACTATCTATGCCTTTTCCCAAAATGTCTGCAATATGATTTGGATTTTGCTGGCTTTACAACTCGGAATTTATATATATATATTTTTCTTTACGGATGTCATAGCCCCTTCTTACAATAGTGTTGCAATATCTGTAGTTTAATGAAAAGACTGTGCATTAAAACGTATAAAATAAGAAACTGTACATATTGCTACAATATTTAATAAAGTTTTTAAACTTTTCTTCGGAACTGTAGCAAACTAATAGTTGATGACTTCAGAGTATTGCAATAATATTAATTTCTGTTGTCTGGGTCATAAATTTAGTTCTTGGAAAGAATGATTCACCATTTTATTCTGATAAGGTTAAAGGTTTAGTATTCTTTGATTGGGTAATAATAGATATCATTTATCAGCTGGTTATTAGTTAAAGGGACATGAAACCCAAAAATTTTCTTTCATGATTTTGGTAGAACACATGATTTTAAACAACTTTCCAGTTTAATTCGATTATCAAATGTGTTTAATTCTTTTGGTATCATTTGTTGAAGGAGCATCAATACACTACTGGTTTCTAACTGACACATGGGTGAGCCAATGACAATCGGTATATATATATATATATATATATATATATATATATATATATATATATATATATATATATATATATATATATCCAACCACCAATCAGCAGCTAGTACCTAGGTTTTTTGCTGCTCCTGTGCTTAGATATATAAACTTTTCAGCAAAGGATAACAAGAGAAGGAAGCAAATTAAATAATAGAAGTAAACTGTAAAGTTGTTTAAAATTGTATTCTCTAAATCATGACTGTCTACTTGTGACTTTACTGTCCTTTTAATATCTGATTTCAGTGCATTTGTGTTGAGTCCCTTTATGTAGGCAAATATGATAAAAAATACTGCAATACAGTTAGAGACATTAAAGCCAAAATGAATGGGACAATCAAGTCAAAACTTAAATAGATTGGATAGAGCATGACATTTTAAACAACTATCCAGTGTACTTCAATTATCAATTTTGCTCAGTTCTCTTGATATCCTTTTTTTTAATGGGTAATCCTAGGTTAGCTCAGGAGCGTGCACATCTGGCGCCATCTGGCAGAAGTGTTTGCAACAATGTCTATAGCAATATTAAACATAGTTGCAATCACTGCTGCCATAGAGGGCAAAAATGTGTATGCTCGTAGGCTCCTATCAGCCTATCTAGATTTACTCTTCAACAAAGGATGTCAAGAGAAAAAAAAGCAAATTTGATAATGAGAATAAATATGAAAGTTGTTTAAATTTGCATGCTCTATTTAAAACTGCTGTATTGTTAGCAGAATATATGGTTCATTTTACAGTCTAAGGACAAACCTCTTAAAAGCCATTCTGTTTACTTTATTAGCCTTGTCCAATTAGGAACATATATAAATGAGATCCTGCAATGATCTAACAATCACAGTGCATCATGTAGGAGGGGCACAATCCTGAATTTTATGAAATGCATTCCAGCCTCTATGGGGGTAGTGTGAAAACTAAAATGTTCAAATTTAAATAACAGTAAAAGCAGGCAAAATAAATTTGCAAAACTAAACCTTTATGAGGAATTAAATGTTAAGTTTAAGGTCCTTTTAAACGAGTCCTACCAGAGCGCAATTGAATTTGTGTTGCATTTATAATCACTTTTACTCTGTATACCTACCTTGAGGAGGTGCAGTAAAGTCCATCCCCTAGGATTGCGCCCAGTTATTGCTCTTGCCTCTTGCATGTGTATTATGCACCAATTTTACATGGATACAATTGCTAGAGACGTCTGTAGCCAGGGCCAGCTCTATAATTGGTCCTGGTGGGAGCATCGGACCCAGGCAGCACTTAATAGAGGCAGCACATAGGGAGAGTAGGGTTACTTTAAATAATATAAAAGTGCCCAACTCACTTGCTTTGTGTATATGTATGTTGCCTTTAAGATGATTTAATGCAGTGCAATGTTTGGGTTTAGAATGTAGTGGATAGAAAGTTGGGGGTTATTTTATTCTCAGACCCAGGAAACATTTTATCAGTGCAATTTCATAAGCTGTCCCTGTCTGTAACAGTTTTCTTTCAGCAAAAAAATAGATAGGAATATGAGGTAAGTATCGTAAACTGAAGATGAGTCTAAATGAACTAAATCAGGAGCTTAACTACAGGGGTCTCTGAGGTCTCAGCTGAGACTGTGCCCAAAACACCAGTGAGCCAACCTGGGCTCTGCGATTAGTAGTGACATCACTCCATATGCATTATGTCTGTGTACAGCTCTGCAGACCAGGCTCATAGTATAATATTGTCTCAAGATAGCTGCCACAGTTGTACAAGAAGGTGATGCGTATCCTCTTGTACAGACTATACAAAGAGGAATGACTGACTTCATTAGCAAAGCAATTCCTTTTTCTCCGATGTGGCTGCACTTAACACAACTATATTTGTTAATAGCTGGAACACCACCCACTAACAAAGCACGAGAAAAGATAGGTGAAGCAAGCCTCCATGAGTGGGGACGCTATGGTCTGATAGGCTCAAGACCAAAGTTACAATTGAGAGAGCTATAGGGCTGGACCAGTGATAACCGACATAGGCCTAGATTTAGAGTTTGGCGGTAGCCGTGAAAACCAGCGTTAGAGGCTCCTAACGCTGGTTTTAGGCTACCGCCGGTATTTGGAGTCATTCAAAAAAGGGTCTAACGCTCACTTTTCAGCCGCGACTTTTCCATACCGCAGATCCCCTTACGTCAATTGCGTATCCTATCTTTTCAATGGGATCTTTCTAACTCCGGTATTTAGAGTCGTGTCTGAAGTGAGCGTTAGAATTCTAACGACAAAACTCCAGCCGCAGAAAAAAGTCAGTAGTTAAGATCTTTCTGGGCTAACGCCGGTTTATAAAGCTCTTAACTACTGTGTTCTAAAGTACACTAACACCCATAAACTACCTATGTACCCCTAAACCGAGGTCCCCCCACATCGTCGACACTCGATTAAATTTTTTTAACCCCTAATCTGCTGACCGCCACCTACGTTATCCTTATGTACCTCTAATCTGCTGCCCCTAACACCGCCGACCCCTATATTATATTTATTAACCCCTAATCTGCCCCACAACGTCGCCGCCAGCTACCTACACTTATTAACCCCTAATCTGCCAAGCGGACCGCACCGCTACTATAATAAAGTTATTAACCCCTAATCCGCCTCACTAGCCCTATAATAAATAGTATTAACCCCTAATCTGCCCTCCCTAACATCGCCAACACCTAACTTCAAACATTAACCCCTAATCTGCCGACTGGAGCTCACCGCTATTCTAATAAATGTATTAACCCCTAAAGCCAAGTCTAACCCTAACACTAACACCCCCCTAAGTTAAATATAATTTAAATCTAACGAAATTAATTAACTCTTATTAAATAAATTATTCCTATTTAAAGCTAAATACTTACCTGTAAAATAAATCCTAATATAGCTACAATATAAATTATATTATAGCTATTTTAGGATTAATATTTATTTTACCGGTAACTTTGTATTTATTTTAACCAGGTACAATAGCTATTAAATAGTTAAGAACTATTTAATAGCTAAAATAGTTAAAATAATTACAAATTTACCTGTAAAATAAATCCTAACCTAAGTTACAATTAAACCTAACACTACACTATCAATAAATTAATTAAATAAAATACCTACAATTACACCTAACACTACACTATCAATAAATGAATTAAATACAATATCTACAAATAAATACAATTAAATAAACTAACTAAAGTACAAAAAATAAAAAAGAACTAAGTTACAAAAAATAAAAAAATATTTACAAACATAAGAAAAATATTACAACAATTTTAAACTAATTACACCTACTCTAAGCCCCCTAATAAAATAACAAAGCCCCCCAAAATAAAAAAATAGAGTAGGGCATTTTTTATTTTGGGGGGCTTTGTTATTTTATTAGGGGGCTTAGAGTAGGTGTAATTAGTTTAAAATTGTTGTAATATTTTTCTTATGTTTGTAATTTTTTTTTTATTTTTTGTAACTTAGTTCTTTTTTATTTTTTGTACTTTAGTTAGTTTATTTAATTGTATTTATTTGTAGATATTGTATTTAATTCATTTATTGATAGTGTAGTGTTAGGTGTAATTGTAGGTAATTGTAGGTATTTTATCTAATTAATTTATTGATAGTGTAGTGTTAGGTTTAATTGTAACTTAGGTTAGGATTTATTTTACAGGTAAATTTGTAATTATTTTAACTATTTTAGCTATTAAATAGTTCTTAACTATTTAATAGCTATTGTACCTGGTTAAAATAAATACAAAGTTACCTGTAAAATAAATATTAATCCTAAAATAGCTATAATATAATTATAATTTATATTGTAGCTATATTAGGGTTTATTTTACAGGTAAGTATTTAGCTTTAAATAGGAATAATTTATTTAATAAGAGTTAATTAATTTTGTTAGATTTAAATTATATTTAATTTAGGGGGGTGTTAGTGTTAGGGTTAGACTTAGCTTTAGGGGTTAATATATTTATTAGAATAGCGGTGAGCTCCAGTCGGCAGATTAGGGGTTAATGTTTGAAGTTAGGTGTCGGCGATGTTAGGGAGGGCAGATTAGGGGTTAATACTATTTATTATAGGGTTAGTGAGGCGGATTAGGGGTTAATAACTTTATTATAATAGCGGTGCAGTCCGGTCGGCAGATTAGGGGTTAATAAGTGTAGGCAGGTGGAGGTGACGTTGTGGGCGGCAGATTAGGGGTTAATAAATATAATATAGGGGTCGGCGGTGTTAGGGACAGCAGAATAGGGGTACATAGGGATAATGTAAGTAGCGGCGGTTTACGGAGCGGCAGATTAGGGGGTTAATAATAATATGCAGGGGTCAGCGATAGCGGGGGCGGCAGAATAGGGGTTAATAAGTGTAAGGTTAGGGGTGTTTAGACTCGGGGTACATGTTAGAGTGTTAGGTGCAGACGTAGGAAGTGTTTCCCCATAGGAAACAATGGGGCTGCGTTAGGAGCTGAACGGGGCTTTTTTGCAGGTGTTAGGTTTTTTTCAGCTCAAACAGCCCCATTGTTTCCTATGGGGGAATCGTGCACGAGCGCGTTTTTGAGGCTGGCCGCGTCCGTAAGCAACTCTGGTATCGAGAGTTGAAGTTGCGTTAAATATGCTCTACGCTCCTTTTTTGGAGCCTAACGCAGCCATTCTGTGGACTCTCAATACCAGAGTTATTTTAAAGGTGCGGCCAGAAAAAAGCCAGCGTTAGCTACGCGGGTCGTTACCGACAAAACTCTAAATCTAGCCGATAGAATGCTAAATGCATATCGTAAACACACTAATGGGTATTGCCTTTAATAAACTGAGACGCTAGAATAGTGTGATTTAAAAAAATGGGGAAAATCCTTTATAAAAAAAAAAAGAAAGAAAAAAAAAGCTTCTTATAAATTATATTCTAGCCTGAGTATGAAAAAAAGAGGCTACAAAGTACATAACACGTTGCAATAAAATAAAATACAATCTAAATAGAGCTATAAACATTAAAAAACATTTTGATACTGAAGGTGTAGAGCCAGGATCCAAATTTTAAAAAATTTGGAAAATTTAGACTAATGCATAGTAATCTAAATTAAAATAAATTATCTGGATGGAGAAATAGTTATAGTTTGTGCTTAATTATTCGGGTAACCTTAAAGGGACACAAAATCAATTTTTCCCATTTTTCAGGTAGATAATTTAATTTAAAAAAATGTTCCAATTTACTTCATTATCATGCTATTCTTTGTTGAAGAGATATCTAGATAGGTAGCGTGCACATTTCCGAAGCTCTACATGACAGGAAATAATGCTGCCATCTAGTGCTCTTGATAATGTATAACACTGTTGCAAAAATGCTGCCATATAGTGCTATAGATACATGCATGCTCCTGAACCGACCTTTTTGCTTTTCAACAAAAGATAACATGAAAACAAAGAAAATGAGAGAATAGAAGTAAATTGGAAAAGTGCTTAAAATTATATGTTCAATCTGGATCATGAAAGAAAAATTTGGCGTTTTATGTCCCTTTAAAGAAATTAAGCTGAGTTGACATTGGTGATGTTAATAATGTTGTTCTGGCCAATAGAAGCTAAAAAGCCTACTGAAAAAAAATAACACTAGCCAGCAGTTTACAAAGCTATCAGATTTTCGTTTTGTGCTTCCCATATTACAGTGTCACGCTATCAGTTGTGTATGAGCGAATATGGGTTTATTATAGATCTTTGCGTGCTTGGAAGTAGTGTGAGTATTACGAGCGCAATTTAATGTGTGTCAGGATAGTGCAAATTCAGAGCTCTGGTTAACTGCTACACTCGACTAAAAACTTGCACAAAACAAATAAAAAATACACTTAAAAGTGCAGTTACTCATAATTAATAAAGATTATTTTAAAAAAATTGCACAAAAAGTTATAAGGGCTCAAAGATATAAGGTCTCAGGTGTTAGAAGAAAAAAAAAGGCAAAAGGCTTTAACATAGAGATACATACATATACATATCTAAATATTTATTTGTATGTATGTATATATATATGTGTGTGTATATATGTTAATATTAAAATATGTTAATATGTTAATGCAAGAGAGGGAGTGCAATCTACCGTTCCACTCAAAATCTAGCCCTTTATGTTTATTCAATATTTGCATGTCATAATAAAGCCTAAAGGTCGGTTTATACAATTCTTTTACAATATTTTTGTTTATCCTGTACCATCAGAAAGATAGAACAGTACTGAAATCAGAAAGGCAAATTACAGGTAAAAGTTGTCAGTACATACAGGTACGTCATTAGTGTTATACTTGTTACTATACATGTACAAGGCTTTATGTAAGGTTAAAACAACATCTAAGCCTGATACAAATAATTTTATTTATAAAAAAATATTTATGAAAAATTCTGTTTTTCTGAATAATTCTGGATTTTGGAATTCCGGATCTGGGTATTTATACCTGTAACAACTTAATAATAACTACTGGACTATTAGGCATTAAGGGTCAGATTGCCCTTTAAAACTAGTATTACCAAATGTAAAATATTTTTAAGATTTTAAAGGGACACAAAATCCATTTTTATTCATTCATGATTCAGATAGAGCATTCAATTTTAAGCAACTTTCTCATTTACTCCTATTATAATTTCTTCTTCGCTCGCTTGCTATCTTTATTTGAAAAAGCAGAAATGTAAGCTTAGGAGCCTGCCCATTTTAGGTTCTGATTGGTGACTACATTTACAGGCGTAAATTAGAAAGTTGATTTAAATTGCATGCTCTATCTGAATCATGAAAGAAAAAAAATTGGGTTTTGTGTCCCTTTAAGCACACACGCATATTCAATTAAATCAAATTAATATTTAAAAATTATGCTGCTTTTAACATGTAATATGCTAAAGGTACCTGTAATTATTAATATATTATATCCTGATATGCTATAAAATAAGTAACATAGAATCCAGAATTATATAAAAATATTATTTAAAAGAAATTGCATGCTCAGTCTGGTTCATAAAATACATATTTTGCATTTTCTTTTCCCTTTAAAATAACCATAGGTTTAAAGTAGTTAAAGGGGCATTGTACACTAGATTTTTCTTCGCATGAATGTTTTGTAGATGATCCATTTATATAGCCCATACAGGTTGTTTTTTGTAAACATATATAGTTTTGCTTATTTGTAAATAACATTGTGCTGATTTTCAGACTCCTAACCAAGCCCCAATATTTTGGATGTATACTGATGTCTACAAACTCCAGCTTGCTCCTATTTGTATAAAGTTCTTTTCATATGCAGATGCAGAGGGGGGGGGGGTCTGCTCTTACTGCTTTCTCAGCCCATTTTAAAGGGTGTCCCAGTCTGATCTCATCATCAATGCTAAATTAGGAGCTTTGTATGTACGTTTTTTTTAAAAGGTTTTTTACTGGATTTTAATATCAGTATCTGTGCATATTCTTATTTATAGTAGTGTCTATTACATGTGGTTATGTTAAAATTGGTGTATACTGTCCCTTTAAGCAACATACTTTTTTATATTTAACTGAAAGTTAAATATAAAATGAGACTATGGTTACACTAAATGCCTGACAAAATGTGCGTACGCCTGTAAAGTGGAATAAAGAAGTATTCATACCTACAGCAAAACCAAAGCTGACAACGCTTTACACCATTGCTTAAAGGGATATGAAACCCCAAAATTGTCTTTTGTGATTCAGACACAGCATATCATTTAAAAACAAGTTTCCATTTTACTTCTATTATTAAATTAGCTTTGTTCTGTTCCCTTAAAGGGACAGTCTACACCATAATTTTTATTGTTTAAAAAGATAGATAATCCTTTTATTACCCTTTCTCTAGTTTTGTACAACCAACACAGTTATATAAATACACTTTTTACCCCTGTGATTACCTTGTATCTAAGCCTCTGCAAACTGCCCCCTTATTTCAGTTCTTTTGACAGACTTGCCTTTTAGCCAATCAGAGCTGGCTCACCTGAACTCCATGTGCGTGAGTTTGGAGGTTATCTTTCTGCAGTGCTTATTTCTGCTTCCATATACTCTGAGTTTCACATGGCTCTCCTGTGCACAGCTGTACAGTGAAGTTATTAAACATAGAATATTTATGGATTGAGCTTACCAACAAAGTAAGGATTCTTATATGGTGTTATCTATAAGACACACATGAACTAACACCCTCTAGTGGTGAAAAACTGTCAAAATGTCCTGAGAGAAGAGGCGGCCTTCAAGAGCTTTGAAATATGCATATGAACCTTCTAGGTTTAGCTTTCAACTAAGAATTACCAAAAGAACAAAGCAAAATTGGTGATAAAAGTAAATTGGAAAATTGTTTAAAATTACATTCTCTATCTGAATCATGAGTTTATTTTGGACTAGACTTTCCTTTAACATTCTGTGTTTAAGAAATACCTAGGTAGGCATCTGGAGAACTACATGGCTGGACATAGTACTACCCTCTAGTGCTCTTGTAAATAGATAACATTCTTGCGAAACTGCTGCCATTAAAAAGCTCCAGACATCTGCGTTCTCCTAAGCTTATGTCCCCGCTTTTTAACAAAAGATACCAAGAGAATGAAAAAGTAGATAATAGAAGTAAATTAGAAAGTTGTTGAAAACTGCATGTTCTTTATGAATCATGAGAGAAAAAATTTGGGTTTGATGTCCCTTTGCTAAATTTGACATCAGCATTTTTCTAAATGTCATTTCCCAGTACAAAGACTACTTGACAACAGTCTCCACTGTTCCTTTAGCTTATAATGGCTTTGCAAATTTGTGACTATCAAGTTATATGAGTTTAATTAAATATTGTCTTAGCATTCTATTTTCAAGACATATTGCATCAAACATTACTTTAATTTACTTTATTTTTTTATTACCATTGATGTCCTAATAAGCAGCTACAATAAAAGTTTGCTAATGAAGAGCATACAAAAAGTGTAAAATGAATTACAAATAGAGTTTGGAGGTTATCTTTCTGCAGTGCTTATTTCTGCTTCCATATACTCTGAGTTTCACATGGCTCTCCTGTGCACAGCTGTACAGTGAAGTTATTAAACATAGAATATTTATGGATTGAGCTTACCAACAAAGTAAGGATTCTTATATGGTTCTCCAAGGGCACACACGCTAAGGATAAGATGCAACATAGATACAGCACCCCCATTACAGACAAGATCACAGATCAATCACAAAAAGGCTCTGTGTCACTGCAATAGGATATCCAAATGCAGTGTGTTAAGTGACTTGAAGGCAGAGAGGAATCATCTCTAAACTGATAGAACAGGTTTTAGTGAGTTAAAAATACAGTTTCACTTTATTTAATGGTAAGGTACATCTGTTAAACCTATACTAAAATGTATCTTCAACACTCTTTATATAGAGCAATATGCATAGCAGCCAATCAGCATGAAATGGCCAAACACGCATTCTCATATTTTGCAGATGATTGGCTGCTGTGCAAACATGTATTGATACTTATATTTAAAGGGATATGAAAGCCAAACATTTTCTTTTGTGATGCATAGAGAGCAAACAATGTAAAAAAAAAAGCTTCCAATTTACTTCTATTATCAAATTTGTTTTCTTCCCACAGTATTCTCTGTTGAAGAGATACCAAAGTAGGGTCTGGAACACTATCTGGCAGGAAAAAGTGCTACCATCCAGTGCTCTTGCAAATGAATAACATTCTTGCATATCTGCTGCCATATAGTGTTCCAGATATTTGCACCCTTCTAAGTTTATGTCCCTGCCTTTCAATAAAAGACACCAAGACACTGAATAAATTATTCTTATTATTATCAGTTATTTGTAGAGCGCTAACTGATTCCTCAGATTGAAAATTTGATAATAGAAGTAAATTAGAAAGTTGTTTAAAATTGCATTATGTCCCTTCAATCAGGTTTATCTACTTTAATTGTATGTTTAGTATAATTGCAACCAATATGCAATACCTGAGTGCACTGTGTTTAATACTGCATATAGTGGTATAAAAGTACCGAATTATATGTTTGTGTTATAGAGAAACCTTAGCTAAAGCAATTTATTATTTGTACATTACAAAGGTTTTCCAATCCCAGTTATACAAGATACTGAGAACCTATTCTAACTCTATTTACCACTACAATTTAAAATCAGAATGACCATTTATCGCCACCATTTTTTATTGGAATTAATGGTGATTTGTATAGAATATTTTACCAAATACTTTGATCTAAAATAACATGACTAATACAATATCTCTTAATGTCAATTATTCCAATTTAACTGATCCCCTAACTACAACAAACGTTCATTCGGATTTGGACGAATCCAAATAAATCACAAATTTTTGCTTTATTCATTGCATTCGTTTCAAAACAAAATCGAGCTGCTCCTTTAACAAATAAATACATGAAAAAAAATGATGGTGCAGCAAAAAAGAAGTTAATTTGTTCATGCCATTAAAACTGTTAATCTATAGGCAGAAAGGGGTTCAAAATTTCAGATGGAAAAGGTTTCAGAAGTTCATATTTATACTATTCAGCAATTTTATTGATTGATTCCCGTTTTAGCCAACAGATATGTAAAATTTGCCTTTGTTCTTGGCCAATCCCGACTCAAGCCCAGAAAAAAATATTTAAAAAAAAATAATAATCTATTTTTGTATTGCTGCAGATTTATAGCAGTAGCACTAGCTACTACTTTAACTTAATTTAAGTTTAAAGGGATATGAAACACACACATATATATATATATATATATATATATATATATATATATATATATATATATATATATATATATATATATATATGTGTGTGATTATATATAGGTATAGATATATACAGATATATATATATATATATATATATATATATATATATATATATATATATATATATATAAGAATATCTATTTATAAAATACTTAGAATATATTCCCCTATGTGAAGAACATTGGAATGTGAACTATTTACAGTGAATACATAGTTAAACACTTTATTAAATATGAATATTGCATAAATATGCTTTTACATGTTTTCAGCTACTTGACTGCAAAGGGCTCCAATGCACCTATATATGTCTATATATGTATATAGATATATTAATGTGTTTACATGTGTATATATGTCTGTAAATACATAAATACACATATAAATAAATACATTTGTACACACACACATATATACATATGTATAAATACATACATATACATAATAAGACATGTATATGTATGCATCTCTATGTTAAAGCCCTTTTGTCTGCATCTTTGAGCCTTTATAACTTTTTTAATGCAATTTTACAAAAATAATTTTTATTAGATTGTGTTATTACGAGTGTAACTGTACTTTTAAATGTACTTTTGATGTTTTTTGTGCAACATTTTAGTTGAAAGTAACAGTTAACCAGAGCTCTAAAGTCGCGCTATCCCGACGCGTGTTAAATTCAACTGCGTTCAAGAGAACACGTTTTCTTTCAACCTGCTACTTCTGACGCACGTAAAGAGCCACGATAAACCCCTTACTGATCCCGTGCAACTGTTAACGTGCCACTCGTAATCTAGCCCAAATTTGACTAATTTTTATTAGTGTAAAAGTGCTTTGTTTTAATTTTTCAACTTTGAGCAGGTAACATTTCTATCTGATTGGTAATGTTGCTTCAAAATATTATTTAGTATTAAGGGGGTAATGTCAATATGTTATACACTTGCGCAAAACCAACTTTACATATAAAAATGTTTTTTGCGGTACCTGGCAATAAGTCGAAATGTGGTGTCTTGGGTTTGCCATGTCTTTTTTGGTGTGAAATTTGATATATGAAAAATGGCCCCATAAATGTGTTCTTTAATATGGATATTTTGGATTTTGATCAGTAAAACAGTAAAACATTTTGTTTGCTTTTTATAATCGCAACTATCTGATACATCAAAAAAAGTTTATAGTTTCTACACTGATAGCAAGGAAATGTATTTAGATTTTTTGTTTTTTAAAACAAATACTGTCTATAAGAATTTTTAAACAGGATCTCTTACACCAGAGCTCCTCAACTGCAGTCCTCAAGTACCCCCAACAAGCCAATATAGCTGAACCAGTACACGAGTGAAGTAATCAGCTGACCAGTAACACCATGGTTACTAACCTGTGGGCTGGTTCAGCTATATTGAAAACCTGGCCTGTTGGGAGTAGTTGAAGACCGCGGTTGAAAAACAATGTCTTTTACCAAGTAATTCAAGAAAATATTATACTCGGGGACATAGAAAGAAGATGTAAGACATTTGGGATAAAATGGGGAACCTATATACAATCATTACACTCAACGTTGCAGAAGGATATTCTATGGAAGTTTACTGAGACACTTTTTTTTAAAGATCAGACGGCTATAGATAATAGTAATGACTTTTGCTTTTGTATTTCTCAGTATAATGGCAATATAATGAACTATTGTTATATTCACAAAATAAATATAAGGTAAGCATATGAATAAGTATTATATTGAGCTTATTTCCTGGGTAAGGTTTATCCCTTTTTATCTTACCTTAAAACTCCTTTATGTATCATATAAAATGTTTCTATTATATTGGAGAATATTTTATTTATAAATGCACTGTTGTATTTTATGTATCATGTTTAATATATTAATTTATTTTTGTGATGTAATCTAACTTTTGTATGATCAATAAATAAAAAAAAAAAAAAAACCAGGACTGGCACAAATTAAGTATAGTAAATAATGAAAATTGCAACCCAAAAAATAAATAAAGAAATATAGAAAGATACAGTGAAAATTAGACCTCCAGAGTTTTAGAAAGGAACATCTAGTGTATTGAATCGTAATTTCTTTTTTTGTCCAAGCAATTTGGTTGCTGAGTGCTATTGGAATTTTTGGACTTCTGGTGACTGTATATAGTTCTGAGTTATATGTAACATATGTTTTCATTGTTCATGTGTGTTCATGTTAATGCGCTGGCCATGATTTATATACATTGATATTCATGTCTTTCTCACTTGACAGTAGTGTGAGGATATTTATCTTTGTTTTGTAACATTGTAGCGAACACAGCGGAGCCTAGTATCCAGGCAACCAGTTTTTATTAGAGCTTTCTGTAGCAGGCCAGAAACCAAGGCCTCGATAGACAAGATTTGCGGTAAGTGATGAAGACCAGACTGACCTCTGGCAACCAGGTGGTGAAAATGAGATAATGGTGTTATAGCTATGAATGGAAATTCTAGATCATCATTCTGTTCTAAAAAAAAATCTAAGAGACTTAAACTGAAATATACATTTTTATTGTTTACCAATAGGTCAGGATATTTACTGATTTAAATGGACAGTAAAATAATTACATTTATTCATAATATATCTAAGAAGTTAAGCCTTGAATTGCAAAAGATCTGCATACAAAATAAATAGAACAATTTGCTTTGAAGTCCAGCTACATACACTTAATTTTTATTACCACCTTTGGTGTGCCCAATCAGGGACCTATATGAAAGAGCTCCTACCCTATCACACTTTGGGGCAGCAGATTGAAAATTACAGGAGAAGTAAGCAAAATATATTATATAAAATTATTATTATTTATTTGTATAGCACTGCAAAATTCAGTAGCGCTGGCTATAATATATTACAACAATATCATTTACTATAATTACAGGGACAGTAAACACATTATAATCACATTCTGTAGTGTTGCTATAGAATAACATATCATTATATTTTACTGTAGTTATTTATCAATAGTCAAACTCCACCCAACATGTAGTGTACCTTATTTGGAGAATCCTATCTGGGTTTTAGTCTGCAGACAACAAATAGCCACTGTTGTTAATAATATAAATTGATGTTGTTATTATAAATTGATTTGTTTTGCAAGTATTATCAGTAAAAGGAAATTAGGGACAGATATGTAGCAAGGTTGCAGCTTTGAGAATTCAGCACGGTGCATTTCAAGGTCTAAGAGTTAGAAAATGCTCTGTTTTCAAAGATAAAATTGCTTGAAAATGGGACAAAATAAATATTTAAAATATAATGCAAACTTGTTTCATTATGTATAACTAAGCATTTTATATAAAAATCTCAAGGTGATTACTGCCCCTTAAAACATTTTGGGCTAGATAAGTGGAGCACAAAAATAATATCAATATTGGCCCAGATTACAAGTGGAGTGCAAAAATATTAGAGCTATTGAGCACCAACTCAGTAGTGCTCTTAATCTTGAGCTCATACTTCAAGTTGAATAACAAGATGGCGCTTGATCGAAAGCTTCCGGTGCACTGACTTTTGGAGGTTGATAGAGCGGCTGTTCGAAATCCCTCACTTCATAGACTTCTATGGGGTGTGTTAAAAAAACTTTGTTTCAAAGGTGCACTAGGTCTTAGGACTCCATATATATATATGGGACAAAAAGCGGAAAAAAACAGGCGCTACAAACTATGAGACTAGAGACAAATAGGGACTAGGTCACAAAAACTTTCCCCAGAACAGTATACCAGAACCCTAAGCTGCTATCCCTTTAAGGGAAAAGAAAACTGGAGCAAAACTCCAGTAAACACTTTCCCAATGGAAAAAATGGAAATGTAGAGGAACAAAAGGGAAGATAGCGCTGGTTCTGTAGTATCAAATCTATATGTACAGTGTAAAGAAATAGTAAATATATACTCTTAAAGATAAATGCACATAATGAAACAGCAGGTATTAAGCGCAGTAAAAAGACCCATATAGTGACATGTGAACTGGTAACGTATTTAAATTCAATCCTGATGGATACAGCTGGAATTCAAACTTACAGAATAAGACCTCAATCCTATTAGGTAAGGTATTGGCACTACAGTGGTGTACTCGTATGGAAATCCGCTCCCCTCGCAGAGTGTGACGAGATATTCAAATCACTGACAGGAATCTGTATTTCTTCTGTCCTTCGAATATATAATCTTCTTGAAGTATGGTAGATCTCCCCAGGAGTGTATATGAAATAAAGAAGCCACAATATAGTGTGATAACGTTTAAAAATATTATACAATTTATTCACATGAAAAACACACACTATTAAAATGCCTGCTTACATTAGTTAACCTCAAAGTGGTATGAGGTATTTTAAAGGCTGTTTCAGAGATTTTACATGCGAATAATAATTGCTCTCTATGTATGCCGGGCTAAAATCCCAAACGTCAGCCTCAAATGTCCACAGCAGCAGGAATAACAAACCGGATCCTCCGGTGTTCAGATATAGTTCATATGCCTAATGCGTTTCAAAGGATTTCTCTGTGATTACCTTGTATCTAAGCCTCTGCAAACTGCCCCCTTATTGCAGTTCTTTTGACAGACATCAATTTTAGCCAATCAGATCTTGCTCACAGGACTCCAGTCCAGTGAGCAAGATCTGTTTGGCTAAAATTGATGTATATTTTCTGGATTTAAGGGTCTATGTCAAGGATGGTTAATTACACACTACTCTTTTTAGAAAAGAGGGGGATAGAAATTCCCTCTTAAATGCTACTAGTTTTCATCCTCCTTTTCTAAAAAACGCTCTCCCAATTTCTCAATTCAAAAGGGTAGTGCGTAATAATAGTGAGCTGTCCCAAGCTCAAATCCAGCTGACAGAAATGAAAAACAGATCCCTACAACATGGTTATAAGGAGAAACACATTCAGAAACACTATAACACCTTTAAAGATATGGATCCAGAATTGGCTCTTACCACCACTAAGCAACAGAAACCGGTAGAAAGAATGATCCTCACCATAACATATACCGCTGACAAAAGAGATCTGTCTAATGTAGAATGGCATATTGTGGTGTCTGACAAGAATCTGCCTTTCAAACAGATGCAACATCCAAAGTTGGCCTTTGAAGGTCGAGATCTATCAGGGACATTCTGGTAAAGGTGGACCAAATACAAAGCTACAGGACTACAACATGGTTTAGTTGTTATAAATGTGCTGGTTGTACCACTTGCTTTTTCAGTTCTGTAAATTAGAAAAAAACTAATTTTCAGAACTAAACCACATGAAAAGGGGGCAAAATGAATAATACAATTATATTGCAAAGTTGTTTATTACATATAACTAAACATTTTGGATTAAAATCTCCAGGTGTTTACTGTCCCTTTAACATTTAAAGAGACATTAAAATGCAAATTTAAAAAATATTAAGTGTTTTAAATGGGTTAGTTACCCATTTTAAACACTTTTTGGTGTTTTTTTTAATTTAAAATGTTTACAGTGATGCCTAATAATAGTTAGTGCACACAGATATCCCCCTTATACTGGCCAGATTACGAGTGGAGCACAAAATTGCACTTTCGCAAGCACAATATTTGCGCTCCACTCGTAATACCAGCGCATGCAATTGTGTGAAAGCGCGCTTCCATAGACTCCATTGGGAGTCTTGTTCTTATGCCGACAGACACGACATGAGAACCTAGCTCAGCAAAGGGGGTAAGTTACGCAATTATGGGCAGCAAATTTAAATATATATGTATATGAATATATATTTATGTGTTAATATATGTATGTATACATAAATACACATATAAACACATATATATATTTATAGAGAACACACACGGACAGATTACGAGTTTTGCGTTATGAGCTGTGCAGTGCTAACGTGCAGTTTTTTCTTACCGCTCACTTACCTGCAGCGCTGGTATTATTGGTTTTTACAAACCCGGCGTTAAAAGACAAAAAGTGAGCGTAGAGCAAAATTGAGCTCCACACTACACTCCAATACAAGCGCTGCTTAAGTCAGCGGCGAGCTGGTCGTACGTGCTCGTGCACGATTTCCCCATAGACATCAATGGGGAGAGCCGGCTGAGAAAAAGTCTAACACCTGCCAAAAAGCAGCGTAAATCTCAGTAACGCAGCCCCATTGATTCCTATGGGGAAACTGAAGTTATGTTTACACCTAACACCCTAACATGAACCCCGAGTCTAAACACCCCTAATCTTACACTTTTTAACCCCTAATCTGCCGCCCTGACATCGATTACACCTACATTATACTTATTAACCCCTAATCTGCCGCTCCGGACATCGCCGCCACCTACATTATATTTATTAACCCCTAATCTGCTGCCCCCAACATCGCCGACACCTACATTATATTTATTAACCCCTAATCTCCCTCCCCCAATGTCGCCGCAACCTACCTACATTTATTAACCCCTAATCTGCCGCCTCCAACATCGCCGCCACTATTCTAAATTTATTAACCCCTAAACCGAAGTCTAACCCTAACACCCCCTAACTTAAAAATAATTTAAATAAATCTAAATAAAATTACTATCATTAACTAAATTATTCCTATTTAAAACTAAATACTTACCTATAAAATAAACCCTATCTAGCTAAAATATAACTAAGAGTTACATTGTAAAATAAAACCTAACCTAAATTACACTAACACCTAACACCACACTACAATTAAATCAATTCCCTAAATTAAATACAATGAAATAAATTAAATTAAATTAGCTAAATCACAAAAAAACAAACACTAAATTACAGAAACTAAAAAACAAATTACAATATATTTAAACTAATTACACCTAATCTAATAGCCCTATCAAAATAAAAAAGCCCCCAAAATAAATAAAAAAAACCCTAGCCTTAACTAAACTATCAATAGCCCTTAAAAGGGCCTTTTGCGGGGCATTGCCCCAAAGAAATCAGCTCTTTTACCTGTAAAAAAATACAAACAACCCCCCAACAGTAAAACCCACCACCCACACAACTAACCCCCCAAATAAAAGCCTAACTAAAAAAACTAAGCTCCCCATTGCCCTGAAAAGGGCATTTGGATGGGCATTGCCCTTAAAAGGGCATTTAGCTCTATTTCAGGCCCAAAGCCCTAACCTAAAAAATAAACCCACCCAATACACCCTTAAAAAATATCCTAACATTAACCCCCAAAGATTCCCTTACCGGGAGAAGTCTTCATCCAAGCAGCAAGATGTCCTAAACGAAGCCGGCAGAAGTTGTCCTCCAGACGGGCAGAAGTGGTCCTCCAGACGGGCAGAAGTCTTCATCCAGACAGCATCTTCTATCTTTATCCTTCGGGCGCAGAGCGGGTCAATCTTCAAGACATCCGATGCGGAGCATCCTCTTCTTCCGACGGACTAACAACGAATGAAGGTACCTTTAAATGATGTCATCCAAGATGGCGTTCCTTAGATTCTGATTGCGAGCTCAATCCTATTGGCTGATTGGATCAGCCAATAGGATTGAAGTTCAATCCTATTGGATGTTGTTCAGTGCCGTTTTTTTTTCTAACACCCCGAACCCACCAACTTTAAACCCTACAAACTGCTTCATGCATTTTAAAAATAAAATAAAAAAAATAATGTTATAATTTTTTATTTTATAAATCAAACCTTACCCTGTATTTTGGGGGCAATTGGGGCACATTTAAAAAATTAGTGCTCCACTTGTAATCTAGCTCATAATAAACTAGTGGAAATTGTACATCTGTTGGGAGTATCACTTTTCCCTAAACAATTATTATATGAACTTAAAGTAATCGCACTGAGAGGAAAATCACAATACAATTAACATTCAGCTAGATTGAGTTTTGAGCGCTATAGGGATTTTAACGACCGCCACAAAAGCGGCGTTATTTCACCTCCCTATAGCGCTGCTATTACAAGATTTAAAAAAGCAGGCTTGTGCAGGCGAAATGGTTGTGTTGAGCTCCGAACCGCACCGAAATCAAGCGCTGCTTTGATGTGCTTGTGCACTATTTCCCCATAGACATCAATGGGGAGAGCCGGCAAAAAAAAAGCCTAACACCTGTGATCGCGGAATGAAAAGCTCTGTAACGCAGCCCCATTGATCTCTATGGAGAAAGAAAAATTTACGTTTAAACCTAACACCCTAACATAAACCCCGAGTCTAAACACCCCTAATCTGCCACCCTCTACATCGCTGCCACCTACATACAGTTATTAACCCCTAATCTGCCACTACCAACATCACCGCCACCTACATAAAACTATTAACCCCTAATCTGCCGCTCCCGATGTCACCACCACTATACTTAAGTTATTAACCCCTAAACCTCTGGCCTTCCACATCACTACAACTAAATAAATCCATTAACCCCTAAACATAACCCTAGCATAGCCCTAAGCCTAACACCCCCTAACTTTAACATAATTAAAATACAGCTAAACTAAAGTTACAATTATTAACTAAATAATAACTATTTTAAACTAAATACATACTTATCTGTAAAATAAAACCTAAGCTAGCTACAATATAACTAATAGTTATATTGTAGCTAGCTTAGGTTTTATTTTTATTTCACAGGTAAGTTTGTATTTATTTTAACTAGGTAGACTAGTTAGTAAATAGTTATTAACTATTTACTAACTACCTAATTAAAATAAATACAAACTTACCTGTGAAATAAAACCTAACCTGCCTTACACTAAAACCTAACATAATATAAAAAATAAACACTAAAATTACTAAAAATAAAAATAACTAAATTACATAAAAAACACTAAATTACAAAAAATAAGAAACAAATGATCAAAAATAAAAAAATACACTTAATCTTATAGCCCTATCAAAATAAAAAAGCCCCCCCCCAAATAAAAAAACCCCTAGCCTACAATAAACTACCAATGGCCCTTAAAAGGGCCTTTTGTGGGGCATTGCCCCAAAGATAACAGCTCTTTTACCTGTAAAACAAATACAAACACCCCCCAACAGTAAAACCCACCACCTTCACAATCAACCCCCCCAAATAAAATAACTATCTAAAAAAACTTACAAGATATACCCTCAAACATGTGAGGTATGTTACAGCATAGTATAGATGTCCACAGCGTGAGTATGATATCAATCCACAAGCTGTCCTGTGCTCTTAAACTGTGTATCCATTTTTCCTGATACACAGATAGTGTTGATCCTCCAAAAACTGTATGTGGCTGATCTGTATGTAATATATGCCAACTATGAGACTTTCCCCCAGCACATAAGAAGTGGGAACCGTATCACAAAGGGATAGCTATTGGAGCTATGGAGGAGGTGTCACTGAGGTAGCGGTAGGGCTAGAAAAAGTAAACCGGCTATAGACCCACCGCTCCACACAGCTCACCTGCGTCCCCAGTTATGTAAAATAGGCATGGCCTAATGTGTTTCAATCCTATTGGCTGATTGAAATATTTCAGCCAATAGGAATGCAAGGGACGCCATCTTGGATGACGTCACTTGCATTGAAGTTCCAGTTTACGGCGGCGACCGTATGAAGAGGATGCTCTGTGCCGGATGTCTTCAGGATGGACCCACTCCGCGCCGGATGGATGAAGATAGAAGATGCTGTCTGGATAAAGACTTCTTGCCGCCTGGATGAGGACTTCAACGGCTGGATGAAGATGGAAGAGGCCGCCTGAATGAAGACTTCTTGCCGCATGGATGAGGACTTCGCCGGCTGGATGGATCCTTCAAGCGGGACTTCAAGAACTGTAAGTGGATCGTCGGGGGCCTTTTCAGGGCAATGGGGAGCTTAGTTTTTTTTAGATAGTTATATTATTTGGAGGGGTTGGTTGTGGGGGTGTTGGGTTTTATTGTTGGGGTGTGTTTGTGTTTTTCTTACAGGTAAAAGAGCTGATATCTTTGTGGCAATGCCCCACCAAAGGGCCTTTTGTAGGCTAGGGTTTTTTTATTTGGGGGGGGGGGGCTTTTTTATTTTGATAGGGCTATTAGATTATGCATAATTCTTTTTTATTTTTGATAATTTGTTTCTTATTTTTCGTTATTTAGTGGGGGGTTTTTGTAATTGTTTTTTTGTAATTAGATACTTTTTGTAATTTTTAGAGTAGTGTTAGGATTTTTTTAATGTGTAGTTTAGTTTAATTTAATTTGTAGTTAGTTTAATTGTAGTTTAATAATTTTCTTAGTTTAATTGTTAGTTTAAAATTAATTTATTTAATTTGACAGGTACGTTTTAATTTAATTTAAGATAGGGAAATTGTAATTTTAATATAAAGTTAGGGGGGGCGTTAGGTTTAGGGGTTAATAGTTTATTTTAGTATATTTCGTTGTGGGGCTTTCGGTTTAGGGGTTAATAGTTTATTTAAGTATATTTTGTTGTGGGGGGCTTGCGGTTTAGGGGTTAATAGGTTTATTATAGCGGCAGTGTGGGCGAATGACAGATTAGGGGTTAATTATATTTAACTAGTGTTTGCGATGCAGGAGTGCGGCGGTTTAGGGGCTAATAGGTTTATTATAGTGGCAACGATGTCGGGGAGCGGCGGAATA
Organism: Bombina bombina; assembly: GCF_027579735.1. NCBI lineage: Eukaryota > Metazoa > Chordata > Amphibia > Anura > Bombinatoridae > Bombina > Bombina bombina. Next base: position 203,168,270 of record NC_069507.1, on the reverse strand, counting down.
GGGGTTAATAAATTGTATTAGTGGTGGCGATGTCCAGAGCAGCAGATTAGGGGTTAATGACTTTATTATAGTGTTTGCGATGCGGGAGGGCCTCCGTTTAGGGGTTAATAGGTAGTTTATGGGTGTTAGTGTTCTTTTTAGCACTTTAGTTATGAGTTTTATGCTACAGCTTTGTAACGTAAAATTTATAACTACTGACTTTAGATGGCGGTACAGATCTTGTGGTTATAGAATGTACTGCTCACTTTTTGTCCTCCCAGGCAAACTCGTAATACCGGCGCTATGGGAGTCCCATTGAGAAAGGACTTTTTAAAAAGCGGTACTGACGTTGCGTAACTGGCTAAAAGGTTTGCAGTATACCTATTCTGACAAGACTTTTAATAGCAGCGTTAGGGAAAATGAAGCGTTATGGGCCATAACAATGCTATTTGACTCATAACACAAAACTCGTAATCTAGCTTTTTCTTTGTTTCTGTTATCTCCAATAACCTACAACTCAAATTAGTCACCATAATACAAATACTATTTCAATTTTAAATTATTGAAAAAAAGAAGAAAAAAAAAAAGAATTCCACAGCTCAAAAAAGAGAAATAAAATATTATGAAAAATTATCAAATTTACACATGATTTTAGGCTTGTGAAGCACTACTAAACCTTCATAAAACAGTAGATGCATTTTTAAAGGGACACTGAACATTACTATGTAATGTATTTTAATAAAATATTGCAATACATGGTGGTATCACAGAATCAGAGAGTCTCTCTCTCTCTCTCTCTCTATCATCTCTGCTGCCGGGTCCTCGCGCTGCGTTGTTTCACCCCCTGCGCATGCGATCATCTCTGCTGCCGGGTCCGTTGTTTCACCCCCTGCGCGTGCGATCAGCTGCAAGAGTTTGTCTGAACTGCGCATGACGGCTTCAGACAAACTCTTGTCTTTTATAATATAGGATACTTTTTACCTCTGTGATTACCTTGTATCTAGGAACCGTCATCCAGCCCCCTGATCACATGACTGTGACTGTTTGTTATCTATTGTCTTAAATTTAGCATTGTGTTGTGCTAAATCTTAAATAACTCCCTGTGCCTGAACACAGTGTTATCTATATGGCCCACATGTACTTTCTGTCTCTTTGTGTTGAAAAGAGATTTAAAAAGCATGTGATAAGAGGCAGCCCTCAAAGGCTTAGAAATTAGCATATGAGACTATCTATGTTTAGTTTAAACTAAGAATACCAAGAGAAAAAAGCTAATTTGATGATAAAAGTAAATTAGAAAGTTGATTAAAATTAAAAGTCCCATCTGAATAATGAAAGTTTAATGAAAGAGACATTAAACGCCCCATGTATTTGTGTAAAAATGCTTCTTTGTCCCATGTTCCAAAGGAAGCCAGAAAGCAAAACCCGTAACCTTTTCAAATGGCTGCAAATTGCCTAAACCAGCTATTTGATTTGTCACATTTTTAGGTTACATATTTTGCCTTCTAGACTCCGACTCTAGGGAGTATGGGACAAGTAAAATTTCACACAAAAGCAAGATGTGCTTCAATGTCCTTTTAAGTCCATAATGTCTGTCGTTTTCTTCTCTTACTGAAACGTGAGCTCTCTGCGCAACCATGGAAAGACTGATCTGAGCATCATTTTCACACATGTCCTGTCTGCCATTTTAGGCCCTATTCCAATCCATCAGAATAACCCTACAAAAGCATTGTATGGTAGCTTCATATCTCAAAACATTTCCCGAAAGTATCTGGGAGGTGAAGGCAGCTGGCTTAGTCAGGAAAATGTGGGCTGGGAAACCGCAAACTGGGATGGAGTCACATTTTATCAGGGGCATGGGTTGTGCCAGAAATGGAGTAGCTGTAGGAAGTTGGTATGCTGCAGGTCAAGCCAGGGCTGTAGCTAGGTGGTCAATGGCAACCAGTGACTTTTTTATAGTAACAGTCAAGCGCTATAATGTGCTATATTTGTTAAAGGGACTTGAAACCCAATTTTTTTCTTTCATGATTTAGAAAGAGCAGTCAATTTTAAACAACTTTATAATTTATTATTATTATTATTCTTTATTTATAAAGTGCCAACAGATTCCGCAGCGCTGTCCATTGGTACAAAGATAAAAGTACAATACAATATAAAAGACACCAGATAAAGTTTAACAAACAAATACAGAGGGAATTGAGGGCCCTGTTCCCTATCTAGATAGGTAGGAGGGTGAGAAACAGGAGGTGGGGACTGCAAAGGTGAGAATGATGTTAGCGTGGAGTTAGATGAGGGCAGCTATTAGGCAAGTGGAATTCATTTGTTACTGATTTAGAGATAGGCTTCCCTGAACAAAAAGGTCTTTAGGGAGCGTTTAAAGGAGAAAAGGTTAGGGGAAAGTCTGACAGCTCGAGGAAGTTCATTCCAGATGGTTGGTGCCGCACAAGAGAAGTTCTGTAGTCTAGCATGGGAGGAGGTGATGGTAGAAGATGCAAGGAGCAGGTCATTGTTGGATCTTAGGGGGCGGGCTGGAGTATATTTGTTGATGAGGGAGGCAGGTAGGGGGGGCTGCATTGGTAAGCGCTTTGTAGGTTAAGATGAGAATTTTGAATTTAATTCTGCTGTGAATGGGGAGTCAGTGAAGGGACTCGCAGAGAGGTGCAGCAGATACAGAGTGTCGGGAGAGGTAGATTAGTCTAGCAGAGGCATTTAGGATTGATTGAAGTGGGTAGAGGCGGGAGAGAGGGAGACCGTTAGTAGGTTATTACAGTAGTCAAGTCGGGAAATTACCAGGGAGTGGATTAGCTGTTTAGTAGTTTCAGCACTCAGAAACGGACACATTTTGGAGATATTGTGTAGGTGGTTGCGACAGGATGAAGAGAGCAATTAGATGTGGGGTATGAAGGACAGATTGGAGTCAAGTGGAGTCAAGTGTAGCTCCTAGGCAGCGGACTTGAGGTGATGGGGAGATAGTGGTGTCACCAACAGTGATTGAAAAGTTAGAAACCAGGGTAAAATTAGAGGGGGGGGATTAGGAGGAGTTCAGTCTTGAACATGTTGATTTTTAGGTGATGATAAGCAGACACTGATGTGAGAAAGGACAGAAGGAGAGAGTGCTGGGGTGGATAGGTAGATCTAATAATAATAATAATAATAATAATGGATAATAATAAGTGAGGAAGTATAAATAGAGAAGGAGTAGAGGACCCAGAACGGAGCCTTGAGGTACTACAACAGACAGAGGCAATGGAGAGGAGGAGTCGCCAGCAAAGGAGACAGAAAAGGACCTATTAGAGAGATAAGAGTGGGTCCAAGAGAGGGCAGTGTCAGAGAGCCCAAGGGAGCTGAGAGTCCATAGGAGAACGGTGTCAAAGGCAGCAGACAGGTCAAGTAAGATAAGTATTGAGTAGTGGCCGTTGTTTTTAGCAGAAAGAAGATCGCTAGTAAACTTGGTAAGGGCAGGCTCAGTTGAGTGTTGGGGACGGAAGCCAGATTGCAAGGGGTCAAGCAATAAGTTGAAGGACAAGAAGTGGGTTAGGCGATCGAAAACTAGTTTTTCCAGGACTTTTGAAGCTAGCGTAAGCATTGATATGGGACGGTAGTTTGCAAAAGAATTGGGGTCGAGGGAGGGTTTTTTGAGGATGGGGGTGACCTTTGCATGTTTGAAGGAAGATGGGAATGAACCGGTAGTAAGGGATAGGCTGAATATATGAGTAAGAGATGGAGTGAGGGTAGAAGACTGAGAAGGTATTAGATGTGAAGGGATAGGTCACGTGTGCAGGAAGTGAGGTGTGAGGAAGACAATAGGGAACTCACTTCATTCTCAGTGGTCGGGGGGAAGATGCTGAGAGTGGTGGAGGGGATGGCCGGTGGCGGAGATGGAAGGTTGCAGTCTTGTTTTGGGATATTACTTTGGATGGAAAGTGTTTTATTGAAAAAGTAGTCTGCCAGGTCTTGAGCACTAAAGGCAGATGAAGGGGTGTGGTGCAGGTGGATAGAGGAGAGAGTTGAAAATGGAGAAGAGACATTTAGGGATTGAGGAGAGAGTAGATATAAGAGAAGAGAAGTAAGTTTGCTTGGCTAAGTGAAGGGCAGAGGAGTAAGAATAAAGAATGAACTTATTTTACTTCTATTATCTAATGTGTTTCATTCTCTTGATATCCATTGCTGAAAAGCATATCTAGATAGGTTCAGTAGCTGCTGATTGGTGGCTGCACATAAATGCCTCGTGTGATTGGCTCACCCGTGTGCATTGCTGTTTCTTCAACAAAGGATATCTAGAGAATGAAGCACATTAGATGATAGAAGTAAATTGTAATGCTGTTTAAAATTGTATTGTCTGTCTGAATTCTGAATGAAATTTTTTGGGTTTAAGGTCCCTTTAAATATTGTTCTCTGTGCTGCAAAATCTAAAGCAATTGTGTTGCTATACAAAACAGAGCAAAATGAATTCCACAACTGGCAAGAATTACTGCTGCTGGTATATCATATCGCCTTGAGTTAGACCAAAAAGTTTTAAAATTGCCTCTTGGAAAGCATGGTCTCATTTCTTCTGATCAATTAATATTTTTTCTTTGTGCTACAAAATGTAAACCATTTGGATTGCAATATAAAAAAAAAAAAAAAGAAAAAGAAATGTTAAAAAATATTAAAAAAAACATAGCTTAAAGGGAAAGAAAACCACATTTTTTTATTTTATGATTCATTGGCCACTAATCAGCAAGCGCTATCCAGGGTGCTGATCCAAAAATGAGCCGACTCCTAAGCTTACATTCTTGCTTTTTCAAATAAAGATAGCAAGAGTACAAAGAAAGATTGATAATAGGAGTAAACTAGAAAGTTGCTTATAATTGCATGCTCTATCTGAATCGCAAAAAAATAAATAAAAAAAAATGGGTTTAGTATCCCTTTAACTGTTGCTTCCCTACTTTTTTTTTAACACATATTGTGCTGTTGACTTATTGGCATTTTAATAGTTAAACTCATGCAGAGAAACACAAATTACAAGTGGAGCACTAATTTATCAAGCACCCGCAAAGAGCAAATTTGTCAGTTTGTGGGCTCACAATAAATAACCAGCCATTACAAGTGCTTATAATGCTTATAAAATTAACTAGAGATCAGATCTCTGGTTAATTTTTATAAATATCCCCAAAATGCCCCCAAAATGAAGTGTGATATATTTTATTAAAAAATAAAGATGGTAGCATCTTTATTTTTTAATAAAATAACTGCAAAAAGCAGTTTTCGGGCTCTACAGGGAGTGGTTGTGGGGTGTTAGAAAAAAGATAGCACTGAAAAGTGCCTTTACATTGCGGCCTATGGGAACTGTGTGTTCCAAGTAAATATATATGTACTGTATATGCTTATATACATATATATTTATGTGTTAATATGTGTATATACAGATATATTTATGTGTTAATATGTGTATATACAGATATATTTATGTGTTAATATGTGTATATACAGATATATTTATGTGTTACTATGTGTATATACAGATATATTTATGTGTTAATATGTGTATATACAGATATATTTATGTGTTAATATGTGTATATACAGATATATTTATGTGTTAATATGTGTATATACAGATATATTTATGTGTTACTATGTGTATATACAGATATATTTATGTGTTAATATGTGTATATACATATATATTTATGTTACTGTGTGTATATACATATATATTTATGTGTTAATATGTGTATATACAGATATATTTATGTGTTACTATGTGTATATACAGATATATTTATGTGTTAATATGTGTATATACATATATATTTATGTTACTGTGTGTATATACAGATATATTTATGTGTTAATATGTGTATATACAGATATATTTGTGTGTTAATATGTGTATATACAGATATATTTGTGTGTTAATATGTGTATATACAGATATATTTATGTGTTAATATGTGTATATACATATATATTTATGTGTTAATATGTGTATATACATATATATTTGTGTGTTAATATGTGTATATACAGATATATTTATGTGTTACTATGTGTATATACAGATATATTTATGTGTTACTATGTGTATATACAGATATATTTATGTGTTACTATGTGTATATACAGATATATTTATGTGTTACTATGTGTATATACAGATATATTTATGTGTTACTATGTGTATATACATATATATTTATGTGTTAGTATGTGTATATACATATATATTTATGTGTTAGTATGTGTATATACAGATATATTTATGTGTTAATATGTGTATATACATATATATTTATGTGTTATTATGTGTATATACATATATATTTATGTGTTAATATGTGTATATACATATATATTTATGTGCTAATATGTGTATATACATATATATTTATGCGTTAATATGTGTATATTACATATATATATTTATGCGTTAATATGTGTATATACAGATATATTTATGTGTTATTATGTGTATATACAGATATATTTATGTGTTAATATGTGTATATACAGATATATTTATGTGTTAATATGTGTATATACAGATATATTTATGTGTTAATATGTGTATATACAGATATATTTATGTGTTACTATGTGTATATACAGATATATTTATGTGTTAATATGTGTATATACATATATATTTATGTTACTGTGTGTATATACATATATATTTATGTGTTAATATGTGTATATACAGATATATTTATGTGTTACTATGTGTATATACAGATATATTTATGTGTTAATATGTGTATATACATATATATTTATGTTACTGTGTGTATATACATATATATTTATGTGTTAATATGTGTATATACAGATATATTTGTGTGTTAATATGTGTATATACAGATATATTTGTGTGTTAATATGTGTATATACAGATATATTTGTGTGTTAATATGTGTATATACAGATATATTTATGTGTTAATATGTGTATATACATATATATTTATGTGTTAATATGTGTATATACATATATATTTGTGTGTTAATATGTGTATATACAGATATATTTATGTGTTACTATGTGTATATACAGATATATTTATGTGTTACTATGTGTATATACAGATATATTTATGTGTTACTATGTGTATATACAGATATATTTATGTGTTACTATGTGTATATACAGATATATTTATGTGTTACTATGTGTATATACATATATATTTATGTGTTAGTATGTGTATATACATATATATTTATGTGTTAGTATGTGTATATACAGATATATTTATGTGTTAATATGTGTATATACATATATATTTATGTGTTATTATGTGTATATACATATATATTTATGTGTTAATATGTGTATATACATATATATTTATGTGCTAATATGTGTATATACATATATATTTATGCGTTAATATGTGTATATTACATATATATATTTATGCGTTAATATGTGTATATTACATATATATTTATGTGTTATTATGTGTATATACATATATATTTATGTGTTAATATGTGTATATTACATATATATATTTATGTGTTACTATGTGTATATACATATATATTTATGTGTTACTATGTGTATATACATATATATTTATGTGTTAATATGTGTATATACAGATATATTTATGTGTTAATATGCTGATATACAGATATATTTATGTGTTAATATGCTGATATACAGATATATTTATGTGTTACTATGTGTATATACATATATATTTGTGTGTTAATATGTGTATATACATATATATTTATGTGTTAATATGTGTATATACATATATATTTATGTGTTAATATGTGTATATACAGATATATTTATGTGTTACTATGTGTATATACAGATATATTTATGTGTTACTATGTGTATATACAGATATATTTATGTGTTAATATGTGTATATACATATATATTTGTGTGTTACTATGTGTATATACATATATATTTATGTGTTACTATGTGTATATACAGATATATTTGTGTGTTACTATGTGTATATGCAGATATATTTATGTGTTACTATGCTTATATACATATATATTTATGTGTTATTATGTGTATATACAGATATATTTATGTGTTACTATGTGTATATACAGATACATTTATGTGTTAATATGTGTATATACAGATATATTTATGTGTTATTATGTGTATATACAGATATATTTATGTGTTATTATGTGTATATACAGATATATTTATGTGTTATTATGTGTATATACAGATATATTTATGTGTTATTATGTGTATATACACATATATTTATGTGTTAATATGTGTATATACATATATATTTATGTGTTAATATGTGTATATACATATATATTTATGTGTTAATATGTGTATATACAGATATATTTATGTGTTACTATGTGTATATACAGATATATTTATGTGTTACTATGTGTATATACAGATATATTTATGTGTTATTATGTGTATATACAGATATATTTATGTGTTACTATGTGTATATACAGATATATTTATGTGTTATTATGTGTATATACATCAGTGATGTGCAGTCACTAGAGGCAGGTGAGGCAGTGCTTCACCTTTCATATGGGCAAAAATATATATTTTTTTATTGGCTTTAAAAAAAAAATTAATTTTTTTTCCCCAGCATTTTTTTTCACAGCTAGATGTTGTGCAATGGAGAGGCACAAGCAGGTCTGCCCACCATTACACAACATGCTGCGCCATCTACTGGATGACAGTGGTTAAGATCATTGCATGGCCCATAAGTGCTTTATTTGAGGCAGTCCTATTTGGGCTGAACCAATCCAGCGAGAGGCATTAGTAAGTGGAACATAGGGTTGGGGCTGGATGTTAAATCATATAAAACAAAACAAAAACAGAAAAAAACAACTTTCATATATTTTGTTGCTGTCCTGTGAACCTGCTAGCTTTGCTAAAGTGAAAAAGAGAGTTCTGTTCTTCCCCTCTAAGTGCAGTGGAATGTGCCACTGTCACTTCCTGAATCCTTACAGAGCAGGAAGAGAGAGGCACAGAGAGCAATGTTTCTGTTCAGCCACATTGAAGTAAGATTTTACTGAAAGGGATTATGTTAGTGAAAATGATAATTTAATGAATGTGGTTTAGTGTTTTTTACTCTTTTACAGCAAGGTCGTTTTTGTATTTTGTTTACTCAAACTTTACACCCACTAACTTAGCAGCTTGCCTCTGTACTTCACACTAAATTATAGACTAATTTTATGAACTCTCTGTAGCTCTGCTGTTTTATTACTTTAAAATGCAGTGGTGCCCCCCACCCCCCCCCCCACCTTGTGTGTGTGTGTGTCTCTCTCTCTATCTATCCATCTCTCTCCTTATGTGTTGTTCTCCCCATGGTCTCTTTCTCTCGCTGTCTCTCTTCCTCCCCCTCTGACTCTCATCCCTTATGTAATGAAAGAATCTATAAGCATAATTTGCAGCATTAAAGAAAAAAGTATGTTTTAAACATATTTTAATGGGCATGGATTTGTCGATCTCATAATCAGAGCAGGCATTGTGTTATCTGCCAAGAGTTTCTGTTACAATCCTTTTAGACTAGAATCAGATGTTTACTAAGTTGACCAGTTTTCCAAGACACCATTTAAAGGGACATGAAACCCATATGAAACCCATATGCAAATTTAAATAACTTTCCAATTTACATCTAATATCTAATTTGCTTCATTCTTTTAATGTCCTTTGTTGAAAATCATATCTAAATATGCTCAGTAGCTGCTGATTGGTGGCTGCACATAGATACCTCATGTGATTGGCTCACCCATGTGCATTGCTATTTCTTCAACAAAGGATATCTAAAGAATGAAGGCGTATCCTAGCCACTGCCTCACCAACCTCTGACGTCACTGCACGTCACTGATATACATATATATTTATGTGTTACTATGTGTATATACAGATATATTTATGTGTTATTATGTGTATATACAGATATATTTATGTGTTATTATGTGTATATACAGATATATTTATGTGTTATTATGTGTATATACAGATATATTTATGTGTTATTATGTGTATATACAGATATATTTATGTGTTAATATGTGTATATACAGATATATTTATGTGTTAATATGTGTATATACAGATATATTTATGTGTTAATATGTGTATATACAGATATATTTATGTGTTATTATGTGTATATACATATATATTTATGTGTTATTATGTGTATATACAGATATATTTATGTGTTATTATGTGTATATACAGATATATTTATGTGTTATTATGTGTATATACAGATATATTTATGTGTTATTATGTGTATATACACATATATTTATGTGTTACTATGTGTATATACAGATATATTTATGTGTTACTATGTGTATATACAGATATATTTATGTGTTATTATGTGTATATACAGATATATTTATGTGTTAATATGTGTATATACATATATATTTATGTGTTACTATGTGTATATACATATATATTTATGTGTTACTGTGTGTATATACAGATATATTTATGTGTTACTATGTGTATATACAGATATATTTATGTGTTATTATGTGTATATACAGATATATTTATGTGTTAATATGTGTATATACATATATATTTATGTGTTACTATGTGTATATACAGATATATTTATGTGTTACTATGTGTATATACATATATATTTATGTGTTACTATGTGTATATACACATATTAACACATAAATATATAATCATATACATATAATCTTTGCTGCCATTGCTGCGCTACTTACCCCTTGCATGAGTTCTCATACCATATCTGACGGCATGAGAACGAGGCTCCCATTGTAGCCAATGGTAAAGCGCTCTCATGTGCGCAATGCTTCCTAGCAATGCAAGTCTCGAAAGCGACATTTAGCGGTCCACTTGTAATCTGGCCCATTATATTAGTTTAGTTTTTTTTAAATTTAAATTGAATGCAGATTACACAAAATAACATTTCTTAAATGTATCTCAGGAAGAAGCTATTGTTTTATTAAATCACATAGTTCAAATGTCTTTAAAGGGATGTAAAATGTTAAAAATGTAACTACAGCACAATGTTGGTTTAGCCTTTTGTGATCTTGGAGTTTAACAGTAAACTAAAAAATAGGCACTTGCATGAGATGCTGATCTCAGTGTTGAACAAAGGAGTAACACAATTATGTACTACGGCTGTACCTTTAACCCTTGATGTCCATTTAAAGACACAATGATTATGCTTTTTCAAAACTTTACTTTGCAAAGTGTCTATAAAAAATATGGTACTGCTCCAACTCCCCTGTATAATTTTGACTTCCATATCACTTAAAGAATCATTGTATTCTGTCTAATTGAAACACAGAAAGTATTTTGTCAATAGAAATTCATTGTTAAACTTTCCAAACAATAAGTGAACATAAGCAGTTGTTTTTTATGACTTGACATCATTTTAATATACATCGGAGCATAAGATAATGTAATTCTGCCATGTTAGGTTATAACCTAGCCGTTGTTTGCTATGTAAAGGCTACTAATAACGCAGAGACAAGATTTATTATGGTAGAGATATCCTGCTTAACATTAGCCTTGTCATTCCATTAATAATGATTGCTCATGAGCCATCTATTTGGCATCTTTGTTCTTCTGAAAACTTGAAACTCACAGCACAGTTCTTTATGATGTGCTACATTGCCCCCCTCTGGGTATATTTGCACCATTATGCCATTTGGTTATATTCAAAATTGCTGCCTCTTGAGATAGCATTAGAGATGACCTTTAACCCTGCAATATTCTTGGTTCAAATGGTACAATAACATGTAGTGAATATTTACAAGCATACTTATATTATAATAGAGTGCCGCTGTGAACATTAGCACATATTTTCTGCTCAATCAGGCTTTGATGTAGAGCTTGGCTTGTACCCTTGAGAAAATACCTTCTCCAATAAACTGTGCTTGTGAAACACCATTGAACCTAAACAGTTTACATAACACAAACTGACTGAATGCAGATTAGCAAGCAAACATATACATTTGAAATGCTGGAAGTCCCAATAGCAGGGTAATGTCTGAAAGAGTCTTTTTCCCTAGAGGCATACTTACCTGCAAAGGTAGAAATGTATTTAAATGGATCACAAGAAGGGCATTACATGAATTCAATAAGCCGTTGTGACAGCAGGTGAATCTTTTGCTTCTAGAATTTAATTTTCTATTATACAGTTTTCTAGCAGAACAAGGTTAAAGGAGCCGTATCTTTACAAATTGTACTTAGATGCGTAGGGAAGGATATTATTGTTTAGGAACTTAAAGGGACATTCTAATACATAAATGGGATGCTCTAATTTGTTAGAACATGTAATCTTTGCATTACTGACCCAAGCTAGGTGTTTACCCTTCACAAATGAGTTAAACACATATGTAAAGTCCCGTATGAGAGTTGAAAATATTGCAGATGTCAAGCAGGAAACGGCTATTTAGTAGAGTTGTGCATGATCGAAAAATTTGTTTTGTTTCAGATCGATTCAAATTTTTTCGAATTTCGGTTCAGATCGATTCGAATTTGGAAAAATTCGAATGAATTTGTTTCGGATTCGTTTCGGATTCGAATAAATTTGGCTGGATTCGGTTTGGAAATTCAGAATTTTGGTATGTGTTAGGTGGGATATGCTGTGTATTAGACTAGTATTATGTACTGTATATTATGTGTAACCCATAGCAGAGTGATTAACCTAATATACTGTACAATACTAGTGTAATCTATGGCCATCCGAATCTACCGAATAAATCCGAACTAATTCGGATTTATTCGGTAGATTTGGCACTATTTCAATTCGGAAATTCGAATCGATCCGAATCTCCGAATTTCCTGAATTTGGCCGAAATTCTGAATCAATCCAAAACGAATCGCACATGTCTACTATTTAGTCAATTATAAGTAGCAATTGAAAGACCAAACACTGGACATATATTGATTCCGTAGCTGCAATGGGTGTGGCTCCTGAGAGGGACTTTATATACGTGTTTAACACCTTTGTAGATGTAAACGCATAGAAAACTACAGCATGTCATATTTATGAAGTGAAACACAAAACAGAGGGGTGCCTCGTGTGCAGATCAACCAAAAGTGAGTATTAAATAATGCAACCAAAATCCAAAAATGGGTACTCACATTTGGCAATATCACACCAATGTGCTGGTAGTGACGTGCTGATATCTCAGGGTGTATCAGCTCTCCAGGTGCTGCTCAGCCAGTTGAATCACAAGAAAGATCCAAGGATATGAAGCTCAACTCCGTGTAGCATTCAAATGGGAAAAACAAGGGTGCTAGAGCTGTGCTTAAGTTTAAAAATGTGTTTATTTAAAAACAACACATTAAAAACAAAAGCAGTGAGTTAAAATAGGGGTGTCCAAGTTTTACCCCCTATCTGCAACATGTTTCTCGGCAACTGACGTTTCATCAGGCATCTCTCGCATGTCATATTTACATTATAACGTCCTTTTAATAGTGCACTATTTAGTCAGATGATAAGAATCCCCTTAACCACGGGTTTTGCACTTATTTTTGCAACAAAATGGACACATCAAATTCAACACACAAAAGGTGTTGATAAAGTTCAAAACGGTCCTTCTTGAGATGTTTGCCAGTATTCCAAGAGGATTTGCAACATTTGCATTGTCTTATACTTGTGGCCACAGTCTTCGTTTTAGATGTATATATGACTATAGGGTTTGATCAATTAAACCTATAGTCAGCACTATTGTATAGTCCCTCGGTAGTGGATGGGACAGATGTTTATAAATGTATTTAATAGGTAGATACATAATATCTCATATAGCTAACAAGATTTGCTGGACACATGAGAAAACGGAAAACACAACTTTGACATCTAGAAATGGCGTTTAGCAATGGTGTTCTTAAAATATTTGTTTAATTTCATACTCACATTTTTTATTCTATGTTATTTCATTTTCTTTACCACAATTTCTATTATCAATCACATATTCATAATCGGGATTAAACAGTTTTCCTTGTTTATTGGCAACAACCAAGATCTTTTGCATAGGTTTTACAGCAAACAAGACATCTCAAAAATTGTATTGGAAATCTATTTCTCACAGTGTTCGTCTGGATTTTAGATGAAAATAGGGCATGCCATTTTAAACAACTTTCAAATTTACTTTTATCATCAAATTTGCTTTGTTCTCTTGGTATTCTTTGTTAAATGCTAATCCTATATAGGCTCATATGCTAATTTCTAAACCCTTAAAGGCCACCTCTTAACTCAGTGCATTTTGACAGTTTACAGCTAGACGGAACTAGTTCATGTGTGCCATATAGATAACATTAAGCTAACTCCTGTGGAGTTATTTGGGCCAGCACTGATTGGTTTAAAATACAAGTCTGTCCAAAGTACTGAGATAAGGGGCATACAAAGAGAGAAGCGCTCTACCAGGAACGAACAACAGCTCAGTGGCTTGTTCTATGGCGATTTACCACCCGGAAGCAGCCTCTTTTAGACCAGTGTGCTTTTCACAGAAGAAAACTTTCCTGAAGTATATCAGTCTGATCCCGCCAAGTAAGGTCAGTCCAGCCCCGAAATACCAGGCAATTCTCCTCTGAACAAGGAACATGACAACCCCAGACGATCGTTTCGGCCTTCTATGGGCCTCGTCAGTGAGGTGCAGCCACATTCCTCTAAGCACACTGGGCAAGGAGTCCACGTCTGGTTTCCCCCATCACCCATAGGGAGACTTCCCCAGGGTCATAATAATTTGCATACAAAGATAGAAGCGCTCTACCAGGAACGAACAACAGCTCAGTGGCTTGTTCTATGGCGATTTACCACACGGAAGCAGCCTCTTTTAGACCAGTGTGCTTTTCACAGAAGAAAACTTTCCTGAAGTATATCAGTCTGATCCCGCCAAGTAAGGTCAGTCCAGCCCCGAAATACCAGGCAATACTGAGATAAGGGGCAGTCTGCAGAGGCTTAGATACAAGGTAATTACAGAGGTAAAAGTATATTAATATAACAGTGTTGGTTATGCAAAACTAGGGAATGGGTAATAAAGGGATTAAATATCTATTTAAACAATATAAATTCTGGTGTAGACTGTTCCTCTAAATACAGTAGGCTTGCATAATTAACAAATGCATAATAAAAAGATAATGCACTTGCTCTAAATTTCAAATAAGCAGTAGATTTTTTTCTGTTAAATTTTATTTTTTTCTCTACTTGCCACCCCCTGTATCATGTGACAGCTATCAGCCAATAACAGACTAGTATACATATGCACTGTGAGTTTGTGCACATGCCCAGTAGGAGCTGGTGTCCCAGAATGTGTGTATAAAAAGACTGCAAAATTTGATAAAAAGTAAATTTGAAAGTCTC
This sequence comes from Bombina bombina, assembly GCF_027579735.1. Taxonomy (NCBI): domain Eukaryota; kingdom Metazoa; phylum Chordata; class Amphibia; order Anura; family Bombinatoridae; genus Bombina; species Bombina bombina. The sequence continues at coordinate 203,152,966 of NC_069507.1, read as the reverse complement.
TTTAAAACTGCACGTTCTTTATGAATTATTAAAGTTTAATTCTGACTTTACTGTCCTTTTAACACATATCATAAACATCACTCTGATTTCAGTGATTGGCAAAGGAATAAAGAAAAAATACTTTTAAAGTAATGAAAGGTAAACATTCATTGATAAAAAAACATGCCCTGTATACCCATCATGCCCATTTACAAATGGCATTAAGAATTTTTAACACCATATCATAAACACCACTCTGATTTCAGTAATCGGGGTCCATTATCAGTAGTTTCATGGTGCCACCGTGGGAAAAAGGGGATCACATCTTGTCTGGATTACAATCTCAGCTGTGTTTGACTCAGGAAGGTTGTGAACCTTCTCCCTACAATGTTCTAATACAATATAAAAATAGGCTTTTAACTGTTTTTACTATTGCTACATATATAACAAATTTATAAGCCAGTAATACTAGCAACACATATCACAGCAAACCCTAAATCTTTTACAGATATTACAGGGGCACAGTGATGCTGTCTATGTGCAGTATAATGGAAAATTTCAGTATTGTATCAATCTTTTATTATGCTTGAATTAGTTTTATGTTATAGCTAAAACATTGTTAAAGTAACAACCTTCTGTTCACATTGTTACATCTACTTAAAAATCATTAAAGGGACATTCCAGTCAAAATTTAAATACACATAGATTAATTACATATTTGAATAGAAACATATTTGCAATATATATGTATTATCAAAAATGCTTCTAGTAAACGTTATCACTGTTTTAGTGTTATATTTTTTCTCTGCACGTGCATGTTATGCATAGCTAGATATTGTCACTGCCCCCACATTTTAAATACTGCAGCTGCTCAGATAATTAGTGGGGCTTATATCATGCCAGCAATTAACAATATGAGTCATTACCAGAAGGTACCAGCACCTTAGGCTTTCTGAGCAAGTGTTGAGTTTAAAATGTTGGTGCATACTAAAATACTGTACACTTTTGAAACAGCTATAGCTTTTATTAGAAGCATTTTTGCTAATGCATGTATATTACAAAATTGCTTCTGTTCAATACCGAAATACACCCTTGTGGTTTCCAATTTTGGCTAGAATATCCCTTTAATACTTAAAGGGATAGGAAACATATTTTTTTTTGTTTTGTGATTCAGACAGAACATACCATTTTAATACATTTTCCATGTAACTTCTATTATCAAATTTGCTTCATTCCCTTGGTATTCTTTGTTAAAGGTATACCTAGGTAGGTGTCTGGGGCAATACATGGCAGGAAATAGTACTGCCATCTAGTGCTCTTGCAAATGGACAACATTTTTTGCAAAACTGCTGACATATAGTGCTCCAGAAATGTGCATGCTCCTGAGCAGACATCCCTGCTTTTTAACAAAATATAGCAAGAGAAGGAAATGTGAAAATGGAAGTAAAATAAAAAGTTGTTTAAAATTGCATGTTTTGAATTATGAAAGAAAACATGTGGGTTTTTCATGCCCCTTTAACTATATGATATTTTATATTAAAATGTATTAAATTATTATTTGCTTTTAAAAGAAAACAATAATTTTACTGCAATAAACTTAATTCTCATGAATAAGAAAGGATGTAATATTAAGCTATAGATGAATAATTTATCCCTATTGTGTAATGCTCGTGGGATATTCCACTATCAGATCAAACTTGGCCAATAGTCTTCTTATCCTGGCATCAAGTGGAATGATAGGAAATATCCCAGAGCAGAGAGAGTTTGTAAAATGAGGTAAGCAGTACTCACAGCAGGCAGGGCAGTCCTCAGCGGCAACAGGAAGGTAATCCAGCAGTATTGCAGTTCAGGGGTAAACCAATAGAATGGTCAGATAGGCAGAGTTCATCAACAGTTAAGCAATCCAGCAATGCAGAGTTTAAAGGGACACTGAACCCAAATTTTCTCTTTTGTAATTCAGAAAGAGCATGCAATTTTAAGCAACTTTCTAATTTACTCCTATTATCAATTTTTCTTTGTTCTCTTGCTATCATTATTTGAAAAAGAAGGTATCTAAGCTTTTTTTTGGTTTGAGTACTCTGGACAGCACTTTTTTATTGGTGGATGAATTTATCCACCAATCAGCAAGGACAACCCAGGTGGTTCACCAAAAATGGGCCGGCATCTACACTTACATTCTTGCATTTCAAATAAAGATACCAAGAGAATGAAGAAAATTTGATAATAGGAGTAAATTAGAAAGTTGCTTAAAATGTCATGCTCAATCTGAATCACAAAAGAAAAAGTTTGGGTACAGTGTCCCTTTAAGGCAAGCAGAGTAGTCAAAACAGGCAGAGTTCATCAACGGTAAAGCAATCCAGCAATTCAGGGGTTTAGGCAAGCAGAGTAGTCAAAACAGGCAGAGTTCATCAATGGTAAAGCAATCTAGCAATTCAGGGTTTTAGTCAAGCAGAGTAGTCAAAACAGGCAGAGTTCTTCAACGGTAAAGCAATCCAACAATTCAGGGGTTAAGGCAAGCAGAGTAGTCAAAATAGGCAGAGTTCATCAATGGTAAATCAATCCAACAATTCAGGGGTTAAGGCAAGCAGAGTAGTCAAAATAGGCAGAGTTCATCAACGGTAAATCAATCCAGCAATTCAGGGGTTAAGGCAAGCGGCGTAGTCAAACAGGCAGAAATCATCAACAGTTAAGCAATTCAGCAATGCAGAGTTTAAGGGAAGCAGTGTAGTCAAACAGGCAGAGTTCATCAACAGTTAAGCAGTCCAGCAATTCAGGGGTTAAGGCAAGCAGAGTAGTCAAAACAGGCAGCGTTCAGCAACAGTGAATCAATACAGCAATTCAGCATACAGCTATACAGCACCCAGGAGCACAAGAAGTAACACCTATACTTTGGCACAGGTGAGAGAGACTGAGGCCTTTACATAGGGAAGACAGGGCAGGCGGTGATGATGTCATCACCGTGCTGCAGTTACACTGACGCATCCCTAGCAACAGGTGGAGTGCCTGTGTCCATGGCAACAGCCACAGCAGAGCAGAGGAGCAGTGTGGCATATTGTACATAGAAATACAATGAAACTATATATGAACTGATTTCATAGGTGCTGCAATTGAAAGAACAGTCAAGTCCAAAAAAAACTTTCATGATTCAGATAGGGCATGTAATTTTAAACAACTTTCCAATTTACTTTTATCATTTTGCTTTGTTCTCTTGGTATTCTCAGTTGAAAGCTAAACCTAGGAGGTTCATATGCTAATTTCTTAGACATTGAAGGCTGCCTCTAATCTGCATGAATTTTGAAAGTGTTTTACCACTAGAGGGCATTAGTTCATGTGTTTCATATAGATAATATTGAGCTCACGCACGTAAAGTTACCTAGGAGTGAGCACTAATTGGCTAAAATGCTAGTCTGTCAAAATCAAAAAAGTCTAAATAAGGGGGCAGTTTGGAGAGGCTTAGATACAAGGTAATTACAGAGATAAAACATGATTTATTATAACTGGTTATGCAAAATTGGGGAATGGGTAATAAAGGATTAGCTATCTTTTTAAACAACAAAAAAATTCTATTGTTGACTGTCCCTTTAATTATCTAATTGATAATGTCACAAAAAAACCTGTTGGTGGGGTACACTTGCATTAACACTTTGTGTCTTTTTTCTTTAGTTTTTTTCATCCAAATTTTCAATTATTTATTTAAATAGATAAGCAAATGACATATGTTTGATCTAGTGTATACTGCAATTCAAAGTTTTCTCATTAGTTAATAATGCACTATAACTCCTGAATATTTTTTCTCAACTCTATGTTTTTAGATTATATTTTTTAGAGCATTATAAACTGCCTATATATAGTCATTAGCCTTTTTGTTAAACCTACATTGTTCTCAAGCTATACCTGTTGAGAAGCCATTATATGCTTCCACCTAAATGCATTAGCTGAATAATATCAGAGTGGGTCATTTCTGGAAACCACAGATACTAATTAGTCTCAAATAAACACACATTGCCAGTAATTAGCATATGTGCCACTCAGAGAAATCGTGTTTACCTCATGAATCATTTAGTGTAGACTAAAAGGACAAAGACAATGTATAGCCAGTTTTTAATTATCTCTGAAAGAACAAAGAAAAGCAAACTCAATAGATTATCTTTAAAGGTGTTTTGACAAAACTAGAGGTTCCTGCAATTCTGTAAAAATACTATTTCTGAAATAAAACCAATGATAAAGAGATCAGCAAATCACATACTTCCTGTACGGTTATTGTTTACCCTGACTAATGTAATTTTATAGTATTGTGTTTTATTTGGAGTCTTTCATTTTTAGGTTCATGTTATAAAACTTAATCAAAGGTGAATAAGTTATAACAATTAAAAAGTGTTATTTTTAACCTCTAGGGATATAAACACAACAGTATTTTCCCCACTTTTTATACATATTTATATAATTTGTACAGTGAGTCTAGTAAATTGCCTTTTTGAAGAGTGAGGATGCTGAATTTGGTACTTTTTTTATATGCTATATTTTTTCTTCCACGCTGCAATCAGGACTCCCTTTCTACTATGATCATAAATCAATGACAGCCGGCTGTAACAATATCTGGGACAGAAATAAGGCATTTTCTGCAACCTTGAGCTAATTGAGCAGGATCTCGCAGCTCATTGGTCCGAGTACAGGAAAGTAAGAACACTGCATGTCCTCTGTCTGTAGCCCGAGCAAGCACCTCTGATTTTTATTATGTTAAGAGATCAAGCCCTTTTAAGAATACATAGACTTTCTTGTTATCTCTGGAATCCTCTCATGAGAAAGAATAAAACAATGAGTGTTAATATCTTGACAGTTTATTTATAACATTTTTGTTTGTTGAAACAGCCTGTTGTTTTAGTACTCTCCACTAAAGTCTATTTATCTAAAAAAGTATATTCAAAATTGATTACATTTAAAAAAAAATAATAATAATCCAATATCTTCTTGTCAAACTTGTAAAGGCAGATCCCAATCCACCATCAGAGTTAGGGAATCAAAGGATTATAAAACTGGTGAAGGTGTATTTAAAGGGACACTGAACACAAATTTTTTTCATGATTCAGATAGAGCATGCAATTTTAATTAACTTTCTAATTTACACCTATTATCAATTTTTCTTCATTATCTTGCTATCTTTATTTGAAAAAGAACTCTGGACAGCACTATTTTATTGGTGGATGAATTTATCCACTAATCAGCAAGAACAACCCAGGTTGTTCACCAAAAATGGGCCGGCATCTAAACTTACATTCTTGCATTTCAAATAAAGATACCAAGAGAATGAAGAAAATTTGATAACAGGAGTAAATTAGAAAGTCTATCTGAATCACGAAAGAAAAAATTTGGGTTCAGTGTCCCTTTAAAGAAGATACACAAGGCTCTGAAAAAGGCATACTTTAAAGGAAATGAGACCGATTTAATTTAAAGGGTATTAATTATCTGACACCTAGATTACGAGTTTTGCATTATGAGGAGTGCGTTGCTAACTTGCAGTTTTTTCTCACCGCTCACTTCCCTGCAGTGCTGATATTGCGGGTTTTTATCAACCCGGCGTTAACAGGCAAGAAGTGAGCGTAGAACAAAATTGCGCTCCACGCTGCACTCCAATACCAGCGCTGCTTAAGTGAGCGGTGAGCTGGTTGTACATGCTCGTGCACAATTTCCCCATAGACATCAATGGGGAGAGCCGGCTGAGAAAAAGTCTAACACCTGCAAAAAAGCAGCGTAAAACTCAGTAACGCAGCCCCATTGATTCCTATAGGGAAACACATTTTATGTTTACACCTAACACCCTAACATGAACCCCGAGTCTAAACACCCCTAATCTTACACTTATTAACCCCTAATCTGCCGCCCCCGACATCACCAACACCTGCATTATACTTATTAACCCCTAATCTGCCGCTCCGGACATCGCTGCGACCTACATTATATTTATTAACCCCTAATCTGCTGCCCCCAACATCGCCGGCACCTACATTATATTTATTAACCCCTAATCTGCTGCCCCTAACATCGCCACAACCTACCTACATTTATTAACCCCTAATCTGCCGCCCCCAACATTACCGCCACTATTCTAAATTTATTAACCCCTAAACCTAAGTCTAACCCTAACACTCCCTAACTTAAATATAATTTAAATAAATCTAAATAAAATTAATATCATTAACTAAATTATTCATATTTAAAACTAAATACTTACCTGTAAAATAAACCCTAAGCTAGCTACAATATAACTAATAGTTACATTGTAGATATCTTAGGGTTTATTTTTATTTTACAGGCAAGTTTGTATTTATTTTAACTAGGTAGAATAGTTACTAAATAGTTATTAACTATTTAATAACTACCTAGCTAAAATAAATACAAATTTACCTGTAAAATAAAACCTAACCTAAGTTATACTAACACCTAACACTACACTACAATTAAATAACTTACCTAAATTAAATACAATTAAATAAATTAAATACAATTAGCTAAATTACAAAAAACAAAACAATAAATTACAGAAAATAAAAAACAAATTACAGTACAAGATGTTTAAACTAATTACACCTAATCTAAGAGCCCTATCAAAATAAAAAAGCCCCCCAAAATAAAAAAAAAACCCTAGCCTAAACTAAACTATCAATAGCTCCTAAAAGAGCCTTTTGCGGGGCATTGCCCCCCAAAAAATCAGCTCTTTTACCTGAAAAAAAAAAATACAAACAACCCTCCCAACAGTAAAACCCACCACCCACACAACCAACCCCACAAATAAAACCCTAACTAAAAAAACCTAAGCTCCCCATTGCCCTGAAAAGGGCATTTGGATGGGCATTGCTCTTAAAAGGGCATTTAGCTCTATTGCTGTCCAAAGCCCCAACCTAAAAATAAAACCCACCCAATACACCCTTAAAAAATCCTAACACTAACCCCCGAAGATTCACTTACCGGGAGAAGTCTTCATCCAAGCGGCAAGATGTCCTCAACGAAGCCGGCAGAAGTGGTCCTCCAGACGGGCAGAAGTGGTCCTCCAGACGGGCAGAATTCTTCACCCAGACGTCATCTTCTATCTTCATCCTTCCGACTCGGAGCGTTTCCATCTTGAAGACATCCGGCGCAGAGCATCCTCTTCAATCGACAGCTTCTTCGGAATAATTGTACCTTTAAGTGACGTCATCCAAGATGGCGACCCTTAGATTCCGATTGGCTGATAGAATTCTATCAGCCAATTGGAATTAAGGCAGAAAAAATCCAATCCAATCAGCCAATAGGATTGAGCTCGCATTCTATTGGCTGATTGGAACAGCCAATAGAATGCCAGCTCAATCCTATTGGCTGATTGCATCAGCCAATAGGATTTTTTCTACCTTAATTCCGATTGGCTGATAGAATTCTATCAGCCAATCGGAATCTACGGGACGCCATCTTGGATGACGCCACTTAAAGAAACATTTAATCTGAAGAAGCCGTCGATCGAAGAGGATGCTCCGCGCCGGATGTCTTGAAGATTGAACCGCTCAGCGTTGGAAGGATGAAGATAGAAGATGTCGTCTGGGTGAAGACTTCTGCCGTCTGGAGGACCACTTCTGCCCATCTGGAGGACCACTTCTGCCGGCTTTGTTGAGGACATCTTGCCGCTTGGATGAAGACTTCTCCCGGTAAGTGAATCTTCGGGGGTTAGTGTTAGGATTTTTTAAGGGTGTATTGGGTGAGTTTTATTTTTAGGTTAGGGCTTTGGGCAGCAATAGAGCTAAATGCCCTTTTAAGGGCAATGCCAATCCAAATGCCGTTTTCAGGGCAATGGGGAGCTTAGGTTTTTTAGTTAGGGTTTTATTTGGGGAATTGGTAGTGTGGGTGGTGGGTTTTACTGTTGGGGGGTAGTTTGTATTTTTTTTTCAGGTAAAAGAGCTGATTTCTTTGGGGCAATGCCCTGAAAAGGCCCTTTTAAGGGCTATTGATAGTTTAGTTTAGGCTAGGTTTTTTTAATTTATTTTTATTTTGGGGGGCTATTTTATTTTGATAGTTCTCTTAGATTAGGTGTAATTAGTTTAAATATCTTGTAATTTGTTATTTATTTTCTGTAATTTAGTGTTGTTTCTTTTTGTAATTTAGCTAATTGTATTTAATTTATTTAATTGTATTTAATTTAAGTAAGTTATTTAATTGTAATGTAGTGTTAGGTGTTAGTGTAACTTAGGTTAGGTTTTATTTTACAGGTCAATTTGTATTTTTTTTTAGCTTTTTAGCTATATAGTTATTAAATAGTTAATAACTATTTAGTAACTATTCTACCTAGTTAAATAAATACAAACTTGCCTGTAAAATAAAAATAAACCCTAAGCTAGCTACAATGTAACTATTAGTTATATTGTAGCTAACTTAGGGTTTATTTTACAGGTAAGTATTTAGTTTTAAATAGGAATAATTTAATTAATGCTATTAATTTTATTTAGATTTATTTAAATTATATTTAAATTAGGGGGGTGTTAGGGTTAGACTTAGGTTTAATGGGTTAATAAATTTAGAATAGTGGCGGCAACGTTGGGGACAACAGATTAGGGGTTAATAAGTATAATGTAGGTGGCGGCGATGTTAGGGGCAGCAGATTAGGGGATAATAATATTTAACTAGTGTTTGTGAGGTGGGAATGTGGCGGTTTAGGGGTTTTTATGTTTATTCTAGTGGCGGCGATGTCCGGAGCGGCAGATTAGGGGTTAATAATTTAATTTTAGTGTTTGCAATGCGGGAGGGCCTCGGTTTAGGGGTTAATAGGTAGTTTATGGGTGATGTAATAATGGTGAATAGTGTAATCAAACAAATAGAGGCCCCTTACAATAAAGTATCCAATTATAATTATAACCAACAGTGCCAATGCACTGTGTATGCAAGGCTATATAACTATTAGTTTATAGGGGGGTGCTGACTGTCGAGTATATAGAGGAATGGACAAGAAAAAGTTGACAGTACCTCAGCACTCAAAGGGTTATTATTATAAGGGAAGTAATAGTGTCAAGGAAGGGGTAGATGCCAGACAGTGGACATATAATAAAACGTAACTTTTACTAGTATATTGGTAAAAAATGGAAGTGTAACACATAGAGTATGTGTAGTTTATGGGTGTTAGTGTACTTTTTAGCACTTTAGTTATGAGTTTTATGCTACAGCTTTGTAGTGTAAAACTCATAACTACTGACTTTAAAATGCGTTATGAATCTTGTCGGTAGAGGGTGTACCGCTCACTTTTTGGCCTCCAGGACAAACTCGTAATACCAGCGCTATGGAAGTCCCATAGAAAAATAGCCTTTACAACATTTACGTAAGTAGGTTTGCGGTAAGGCCAAAAAAGTGTGCGGTACACCTATAGCTGCAAGACTCGTAATAGCATCGGGCATAAAAAAGCAGCGTTAGGACCTGTTAACGCTGCTTTTTTACCTTAACGTACAACTCTAATCTAGCCGTGAGTTTTTTCATCCTATATTTGCCCTTATGGGTCAATGTAAGGGGAAGTGGTACTCAATGGTGGTAATTGGTCTTTTTAAACATTGTAGGCTATGTACGTATAACAAAATGTCCATGGATTTTGTCATTTTTGTTTACTGTCTAATCCCTGTGTTATTTTTGCTATACTAATGATCGGTTCAGAAGGTCATATATGTTGTCTCTTTGTTTTTACCCTGACTACTTTCAATAAAGAGATTGGTGGAAAAAAACTATGCCATAAAATACAACTTTTAAACACACATATCAATTTAAATATGTAATATGAATAAATCCTACTTACTTTATTTAATAAACTAAAGCCTCTATTTTATATAAAATATATATTGTTTAATATCCAAAGTGACATTACATAAGACAGCCCACAAAAATGGGCTCTCCATGCTCTCAAACTATCCTAGCAATAGATTATCATTTAAATATTTAACTTGATACAGTGCCCCTACGCATGTGCACCCTAGTAAATGAAGACATTTTCCAGGTCTTCCTATGTACTTTGCACTTGCGTATTGGATATATGCTGCCATCTGCATTTTGTACACCTCGCTGTGCGATCTATGCACAGTGCAGCGCTTGGTAAGCAAATAGAATCTTAATTAATTGTGTATGCGTCGGTACATATGGGATACAAGGAGCATATGTAGGTAACAAAGCCCAGGTTACCTACCGTGATTGGCTAATGCAAATTAGCCTCAAGGTGGGTTTTATAATCTGCCTACTTTTAAATGGAAAATGTGTCAAGACAGTTAAAAATACAAAACAATAGGTATTTGATCAATTTTTTATTACACATTCATGTAGATAATCATTTAAAAAACATGTTTGCCTTTCATATCCCTTTAAAGATTAATTTAATAGTGAATTAAAGATGAGTTCACCCTGTCATAATTGGTCTAATTTTTTTATAATTTTTTTTCACCTCTAAATAAAGATGGACACCACAGTAGATATTTGCTCAGGAGCATATGAGATGTTGACTACAAGTGGAGCGCAAAACATTTGCGCACAAGCAAAATCAAGTTTCCGCGATCGTTTGCATGCAGGTTAAATACACTGGTATTATGAGCTGAAAGTAAATGCAATCGCTTGAGCGCAATCACGATTTATGCTAGAATGATCATGAGACTTCAGAGCTCTGGTTAAAAGTTTCGAGAAATATAAAAGTTGCACAAAACACATCGAAAATAGATTACAAAGTATAGTTACACCCATAATAACACCATCTAATAAAAATGATTTAAAATAAATATTGCACACAAACGTTATAAAGGCTCAAAAGATATGAGATCTCAGGTGTTAAAGAAAAAGAAAGGTAGGCAAAGGGCTTTATCATTGAGATACATCTCTTTATATATATAGGTATAGGTATAGATATATGATGTACCAACATACCATCAGATATATGTGGAAATATCTAAGTATAAATAGAACATATTATTCTATGTGAAGACCATTGGAATGGGAAATATTCATATTTTCATGTCGAGTTAGTGCACATGAGAATATGCGATCAGGTTTGTATGAGAATGGGGTGTTAGTTTTTTTCCCCACTTAGGTTATCGTGCGCACAATATTGTAAGTTTGACTTTTTAGGCGCGTGGGGTTAGCACCAGTGCAATAACTTTTTACTTTCAACTCGTAATACCAGCGCAACCCGGCGCGCGCAAAAAGTTTACTTCTAGCGCAATTAGCGTTCTAGCAATTGCGCTAGAATCTGGCTCTTAGTATGTACATTCCTATGAGAAAATTTGTTTTGAAAATTGTAAAATTGACAAGAAATAACTCTAGTTTTAATTTTTATTTAAAAACTGAATAGATGTCACCTTTTTCTCCCCACATTCTCTCATGCAAAACTATGGAGTCATTTTGGTTTTAAGTATGACACAATTTTATCATAGACCTTTTATTCCAATTCAAATGGCTAAAACTCACATTTTCTAGTTTTGGATTGACTACCAACCTGAGCAATGGTACCAAATGTCAGCCAAATTGTTTATTCTTATGCACAATTATGACTGTTTAAAAGTCTAAGATTTATAATGAAGCATTTTAGTTGTTGCTATTATTTTTGGTTTATGTTTGTTTGCAATCTGAGATAGGTCTGTAATGAGTGTGAAGGAGCATAATAGTTATGTATACAATAAAATGAATTATTCATTGTTTAATAAATTTGTACGCACAGCACTTTATGGCTAAACACATGCTCTATTGAACAAATTTATTAGGCACGATTTGCTAATAATCAGTTTTTTGCATATATAAAGAAAAACACAATAGGACCCACAAAGAAGCATTCAAAACTCTGTAACTTTATTGCTATCGTGTCAATCATCTCCCTCACTCTCATTTTCATTTTTATTTATATGACTTCCTGGCTGCACAAACTGATTTATTGGGGTCTATTCAGAGTTCATGCACATGACAGTTTATCCTCTCGTGGGATTTTCACTCTACATATGTGTACACTCTTCAGTTTTGTGGGGGTTTTATTCTTTTCTTTTTGCATTGTGGTGGAAACTATTCTTTGAGATTTTGTGCTATAAGCTTTTTATCTCATACCACTTAAAGGGACAGTAAAGTCAAAATTTAATTTTCATGGTTCAAATAGGACATACAATTTTAAACAACTTTCCAATTTACTTTTATCTTCAAATTTACTTTTTTCTCTTGGTATTCTTTGTTGAAAGCTAATATGTCAATTTCTAAGCCCTTGAAGGCCACCACTTATCTCAGTGCATTTAACAGTTTTGCGTATCCTATCTTTTCAATGGGATCTTTCTAACGCCGGTATTTAGAGTCTTGGCTGAAGTGAGCGTTAGAAATCTAATGACAAAACTCCAGCCGCAGCAAAAAGCCAGGAGTTAAGAGCTTTCTGGGCTAACGCCGGTTCATAAAGCTCTTAACTACTGTGCTCTAAAGTACACTAAAACCCATAAACTATCTATGTACCTCTAAACCTAGGCCCCCACACATCGCCGCCACTCTAATAATTTTTTTTAACTCCTAATCTGCCGACCGCACACCGCCACAACCTACATTATCCCTATGTACCCCTAATCTGCTGCCCCTAACATCGCCGACCCCTATATTATATTTATTAACCCCTAATTTGCCTCCCCCAACGTCGCCCCTACCTACCTACACTTATTAACCCCTAATCTGCCGACCGGACCTCGCAGCTACTCTAATAAAGTTATTAACCCCTAATCCACCTCACTCCTGCCTCAATAACCCTATAATAAAGAGTATTAACCCCTAATCTGCCCTCCCTAACATCACCAACACCTAACTTCAAGGTATTAACCCCTAATCTACCGACCAGACCTCACTGCTACTCTAATAAATTTATTAACCCCTAAAGCTAAATCTAACCCTAACCCTAACACCACCCTAAGTTAAATATAATTTAAATCTAACGAAATAAAATAAATCTTATTAAATAAATTATTCCTATTTAAAGCTAAATACTTACCTGTAAAATAAACCCTAATATAACTACAATATAACGAATAATTATATTGTAGCTATTTTAGGATTAATATTTATTTTACAGGTAACTTTGTATTTATTTTAACCAGGTACAATAGCTATTAAATAGTTAATAACTATTTAATAGCTACCTAGTTAAAATTACAAAATTACCTGTAAAATAAATCCTAACCTAAGTTACAATTAAACCTAACACTACACTATCAATAAATTAATTAAATAAAATACCTACAATTATCTACAATTAACCCTAACACTACACTATCAATAAATTAATTACATAAAATACCTACAAATAAATACAATTAAATAAACTAACTAAAGTACAAAAAATAAAAAAGAACTAAGTTACAAAAAATAAAAAAATAATTTACAAACATTAGAAAAATATTACAACAATTTTAAGCTAATTACACCTACTCTAAGCCCCCTAATAAAATAACAAAGCGCCCCAAAATAAAAAAAATCCCTACCCTATTCTAAAATAAAAATAGAAAAGCTCTTTTACCTTATCAGCCCTTAAAAGGGCCTTTTGCGAGGCATGCCCCAAAGAATTCTGCTCTTTTGCCTAAAAAAAAAAACATACAATACCCCCCCAACATTACAACCCACCACCCACATACCCCTAATCTAACCCAAACCCCCCTTAAATAAACCTAACACTAAGCCCCTGAAGATCTTCCTACCTTATCTTCACCATGCCGGGTATCACCGATCGGTCCAGAAGAGCCTCCGAAGTCTTCATCCAAGCCCAAGCGGGGGCTGAAGAAGTCCATCATCGGGCTGAAGATGTCCATCATCGGGCAGAAGTCTTCATCCTATCTGGGCAGAAGAGGACATCCGGACCGGTAGGCATCTTCATCCCAAACCGCATCTTCTATCTTCATCCATCCGGAGCGGAGCGGAGCTATCTTCTTCCAGCTGACGCAGATCCATCCTCTTCTACCGATGCCTACTCGCCGAATGACGGTTCCTTTAAATGACGTCATCCAAGATGGCGTCCCTCAAATTCCGATTGGCTGATAGGATTCTATCAGCCAATCGGAATTAAGGTAGGAAAATTCTGATTGGCTGATGGAATCAGCCAATCAGATTCAAGTTCAATCCGATTGGCTAATCCAATCAGCCAATCAGATTGAGCTTGCATTCTATTGGCTGATCGGAACAGCCAATAGAATGCAAGCTCAATCTGATTGGCTGATTCCATCAATCAATCAGAATTTTCCTACCTTAATTCCGATTGGCTGATAGAATCCTATCAGCCAATCGGAATTTGAGGGACGCCATCTTGGATGACGTCATTTAAAGGAACCGTCATTCGGCGAGTAGGCGTCGGTAGAAGAGGATGGATCCGCATCAGCTGGAAGAAGATGGCTCCGCTCCGCTCTGCTCCGGATGGATGAAGATAGAAGATGCGGCTTGGATGAAGATGTCTACCGGTCTGGATGTCCTCTTCTGCCCGGATAGGATGAAGACTTCAGCCTGATGATGGACCTCTGCAGCCCGATGATGGACCTCTTCAGCCCGATGATGGACCTCTTCAGCCCGATGATGGATCTCTTCAGCCACCGCTTGGGCTTGGATGAAGACTTCGGAGGCTCTTCTGGACCGATCGGTGATACCAGGCGTGGTGAAGATAAGGTAGGGAGATCTTCAGGGGCTTAGTGTTAGGTTTATTTAAGGGGGTTTGGGTTAGATTAGGGGTATGTGGGTGGTGGGTTGTAATGTTGGGGGGTATTGTATGTTTTTTTTTCAGGCAAAAGAGCAGAATTCTTTGGGGCATGCCCCGCAAAAGGCCCTTTAGAGGGCTGGTAAGGTAAAAGAGCTTTTCTATTTTTATTCTAGAATAGGGTAGGGATTTTTTTTATTTTGGGGGGCTTTGTTATTTTATTAGGGGGCTTAGGTGTAGGTATAATTAGTAGGTATTATTATATAGTAGGTGTAATTAGCTTAATATTGTAATTATACATAAAATTGCTTAAAATTGTTGTAATATGTTTCTAATGTTTGTAAATTATTTTTTTATTTTTTGTAACTTAGTCCTTTTTTATTTTTTGTACTTTAGTTAGTTTATTTAATTGTATTTATTTGTAGGTATTTTATGTAATTAATTTATTGATAGTGTAGTGTTAGGTTTAATTGTAGATAATTGCAGGTATTTTATTTAATTAATTTATTGATAGTGTAGTGTTAGGTTTAATTGTAACTTAGGTTAGGATTTATTTTACAGGTAATTTGGTAATTATTTTAACTAGGTAGCTATTAAATAGTTATTAACTATTTAATAGCTATTGTACCTAGTTAAAATAAATACAAAGTTGCCTGTAAAATAAATATTAATCCTAAAATAGCTACAATATAATTATAATTTATATTGTAGCTATATTAGGGTTTATTTTACAGGTAAGTATTTAGCTTTAAATAGGAATAATTTATTTAATAAGAAATAATTTATTTTGTTAGATAAAAATTATATTTAACTTAGGGGGGTGTTAGGGTTAGGGTTAGACTTAGCTTTAGGGGTTAATACATTTATTAGAGTAGCGGTGAGGTCCGGTCGGCAGATTAGGGGTTAATAAGTATATATAATAAATATATACTTATTAATAATAAATATAATATAGGGGTCGGCGGTGTTAGGGGCAGCAGATTAGGGGTACATAGGGATAACGTAGGTGGCGGCGGTGTACAGAGCGGCAGATTAGGGTTTAAAAAAAATATCAGGGGTCAGCGATAGTGGGGGCTGCAGATTAGGGGTTAATAAGTGTAAGGTTAGGGGTGTTTAGACTCAGGGTTCATGATAGGGTGTTTGGTGCAGACATAGGAAGTGTTTCCCCATAGGAAACAATGGGGCTGCGTTAGGAGCTGAACGCTGCTCTTTTGCAGGTGTTAGTTTTTTTTTCAGCTCAAACGGCCCCATTGTTTCCTATGGGGGAATTGTGCACAAGCACGTTTTTGAAGAGTCCGTAATCACCGCTGGTATTGAGAGTTGCAGTGGCGGTAAATATGCCTCTACGCTCCCTTTTTGGAGCCTAACGCAGCCCTTCTGTGAACTCTAAATACCAGCGGTATTTAAAAGGTGTGGGGAAAAAAAAACAGAGTTAGCTATGCGGGTCGTTACCGACACAACTCTAAATCTAGCCATATGTTTTTTATTACTTAAGACACCTCAGCTATGGTTTGGCACTTTATGCATTTATGTAAAGTTCTAAATATATGTATTGTACTTATATTTGCCATGAGTCAGGTTCATGTATTTCCTTCTGCAGACTGTCAGTTTCATATTTGGGGAATATAAACATTTTATAGAAATTTTTTTCTTACCTGGGGTTTAGTCTTTTTTTCAATTGACTACTTCTTGCAATTGCGGGTATTAGGCCCGCGGGAGCGTCAAATGCTAAACTTTATTGCGTCATTCTTGGCGCAAAAATATTTTTGCAGCGGAAAAAAGACGTTTATGATGCAACTTCGTCATTTCCACGGTCATACGTCACGCCAAGACCTTTCACATGGCGGCGTCATTAGTGATGCGAGTGTGTCATTTCCGGTTATTTTTGGCGCCAAAAAAGTTTACGTTACGTTGTGCGTCATACTTGGAGCCAAATTTTTTTCATTATTTCAATACCCCATTGATGTTTGCCTCTTGCGTTTTTCTCTATCAGAGGCCTATGCTTTTGCATTTTTCCCCATTCCTGAAACTGTCATATAAGGAAATAGATAATTTTGCTTTATATGTTGTTTTTTCTCTTACATTGAGCAAGATGTCCCAATCTGATCCTGTCTCAGAAGTTTCTGCTGGAACATTGCTGCCTGACATCGGGTCTATCAAAGCTAAGTGCATTTGTTGTAAAAGTGTAGAAATTATTCCACCAAATGTCATTTGTAATAGTTGTCATGATCTTTTACATGCAGATAGTGTTTCCATCAGTAATAGTACATTGCCAGTTGCAGTTCCTTCAACTTCTAATGTACATGATATACCTGTAAATTTTAAAGAATTTGTTTCTGATTCTATTCTGAAGGCGTTGTCTGCATTTCCACCTTCTAATAAACGTAAAAGGTCTTTTAAAACTTCTCATTTAGCTGATGAAATTTCAAATGACCAGCAACATAATAATTTATCCTCTTCTGATGAGGATCTATCTGATTCAGAAGATCCTTCCTCAGACATTGACACTGACAAATCTACTTATTTATTTAAAATAGAGTATATGCATTCTTTATTAAAAGAAGTGTCAATTACTTTGGATATTGAGGTAACCAGTCCTATTGACGTTCAGTCTAATAAACGTTTAAATGCTGTTTTTAAACCTCCTGTGGTTTCCCCAGGGGTTTTTCCTATTCCTGAGGCTATTTCTGATATGATTTCTAGGGAATGGAATAAGCCAGGTACTTCTTTTATTCCTTCTTCAAGGTTTAAAAAATTGTATCCTTTACCAGCGAAATCTATAGAGTTTTGGGAAAAAATCCCCAAAGTTGATAGGGCTATTTCTACTCTTGCTAAACGTACCACTATTCCTATGGAAGATAGTACTTCCTTTAAGGATCCTTTAGATAGGAAGCTTGAATCTTATCTAAGGAAGGCCTATTTATATTCAGGTCATCTTCTCAGACCTGCTATTTCTTTGGCTGATGTTGCGGCTGCCTCAACTTTTTGGTTGGAGAATTTAGCGCAACGAAAATTGGATCCTGACATATCTAGCATTACTCGCTTACTGCAACATGCTAATCATTTTATTTGTGATGCCATTTTTTATATAATCAAAATTGATGTTAGATCCATGTCTTTAGCTGTATTAGCTAGAAGAGCTTTGTGGCTTAAATCTTGGAATGCTGATATGACATCTAAATCTAGATTACTATCTCTTTCTTTCCAAGGCAATAATTTATTTGGTTCTCAGTTGGATTCTATTATTTCAACTATCACTGGAGGAAAAGGAGTTTTTCTGCCTCAGGATAAAAAACCTAAGGGTAAATCTAAGGCTTCTAACCATTTTCGTTCCTTTCGTCAAAATAAGGAACAAAAACTCAATCCTCCTCCCAAGGAATCTGCTTCCAATTGGAAGCCTTCCTCAAATTGGAATAAATCCAAGCCATTTAGGAAACCAAAGTCTGCCCCTAAGTCCGCATGAAGGTGCGGCCCTCATTCCAGCTCAGCTGGTAGGGGGTAGATTAAGGTTTTTCAAGGATTTTTGGATAAAATCTGTCCAAAATCATTGGATTCAGAGCATTGTCTCTCAAGGGTATCGAATAGGATTCAAAGTAAGACCTCCTGTGGGAAGATTTTTTCTCTCACGCATCCATGTAAATCCAGTAAAAGCTCAGACTTTTCTGAAGTGTGTTTCAGACCTGGAATCTTCAGAGGTAATCATGCCAGTTCTTCCTCAGGAACAAGGTTTGGGGTTTTATTCAAACCTATTCATTGTACCAAAGAAAGAGTTCTGGATCTGAAAATTTTTCATCGTTATGTAAGAATACCAACTTTCAAGATGGTGACTATAAGGACTATTCTGCCTTTTGTTCAGCAAGGACATTATATGTCCACAATAGACTTGCAGGATGCATACCTTCATATTCCGATACATACAGAACACTATCCGTTTCTGAGATTCTCTTTTCTAGACAAGCATTACCAATTTGTTGCTTTTCCATTTGGCCTAGCAACTGTTCTGGGTGCCCTACTATCTGTAATCAGAGAACAGGGTATTGTGGTGTTTCCTTATTTGGACGATATCTTGGTACTAGCTCAGTCTTTACATACTGCAGAATCTCACACAAATCAACTAGTGTTGTTTCTTTGGAAACATGGTTGGAGGATCAATTTACCAAAAAGTTTCTTGATTCCTCAGACAAGGGTCACCTTTTTAGGCTTCCAGATAGATTCAGTGTCCATGACTCTGTCTCTAACAGACAAGAGATGTTTAAAATTGGTCGCAGCATGCCGGCACCTTCAGTCTAAGTCATTCCCTTCAGTGGCTATGTGCATGGAAGTTTTAGGTCTCATGACTGCAGCATCGGACGCGATCCCCTTTGCTCGTTTTCACATGAGACCTCTACAGCTTTGCATGCTGAATCAATGGTGCAGGGATTATACAAAGATATCACAATTAATATCCTTGAATCCCAATGTACGACACTCTCTGACAAGGTTGATAGATCACCATTGTTTGGTTCAAGGGGCTTCTTTTGTTCGGCCAACCTGGACTGTGATCTCAACAGATGCGAGTCTTTCAGGTTGGGGAGCTGTTTGGGGATCTCTGACAGCACAAGGGGTTTGGAAATCTCAAGAGGCGAGATTACTAATAAATATTTTAGCATTCTGTGGAATTTTCAGGGCTCTTCAGTTTTGGTCTCTGCTAAAGAGAGAACAGTTCATTTGCTTTCAGACAGACAATATCACAACTGTGGCTTATGTCAATCATCAGGGTGGGACTCACAGTCCCCAAGCTATGAAAGAAGTATCTCGGATACTTGCTTGGGCGGAATCCAGCTCCTGTCTAATATCTGCGGTGCATATCCCAGGTGTAGACAATTGGGAGGCCGATTATCTCAGCCGCCAGAATTTACATCCAGGGGAGTGGTCTCTCCATCCAGATGTGTTTTCTCAGATTGTTCAGATGTGGGGTCTTCCAGAGATAGATCTCATGGCCTCTTATCTAAACAAGAAACTTCCCAGATACCTGTCCAGGTCCAGGGATGTTCAGGTGGAAGCAGTGGATGCACTGACACTTCCTTGGTGTTATCATCCTGCTTACATCTTCCAGCCTCTAGTTCTCCTTCCAAGAGTGATCTCCAAAATCATCATGGAACAGTCTTTTGTGTTGCTGGTGGCTCCAGCATGGCCACACAGGTTTTGGTATGCGGATCTGGTTTGGATGCCCAGTTGCCTGCCTTGGCCACTTCCGTTACGGCCAGACTTACTATCTCAAGGTCCGTTTTTCCATCAGGATCTCAAATCATTAAATTTGAAGGTATGGAAATTGAACGCTTAGTTCTAAGTCATAGAGGTTTCTCTGACTCAGTGATTAATACTATGTTACAAGCTCGCAAATCTGTCTCTAGAAAGATTTATTATAGAGTTTGGAAGACTTACATTTCATGGTGTTCTTCTCATAAATTCTTCTGGCATTCTTTTAGAATTCCTAGAATTTTACAGTTCCTTCAGGATGGTTTGGATAAGGGTTTGTCTGCAAGTTCCTTGAAAGGACAAATCTCTGCTCTTTCTGTTTTATTTCACAGAAAGATTGCTATACTTCCTGATATTCACTGTTTTGTACAGGCTTTAGTTTGCATTAAGCCTGCCATTAAATCAATTTCTCCTCCTTGGAGTCTTAATTTGGTTCTGAAGGCTTTGCAGGCTCCTCCATTTGAGCCTATGCATTCTTTGGATATTAAACTACTTTCTTGGAAAGTGTTGTTCCTTTTGGCCATCTCTTCTGCTAGAAGAGTTTCTGAGCTATCTGCTCTTTCTTGTGAGTCTCCTTTTCTGATTTTTCATCAGGATAAGGCAGTTTTGCGGACTTCTTTTCAATTTTTACCTAAGGTTGTGAATTCTAACAACATTAGTAGAGAAATTGTTGTCCCTTCCTTATGTCCTAATCCTAAGAATTCTTTGGAGAGATCCTTACATTCTTTGGATGTGGTAAGAGCTTTGAAATATTATGTCGAAGCTACTAAAGATTTCAGGAAGATTTCCAGTCTATTTGTTTTATTTTCTGGTCCTAGGAAAGGTCAGAAGGCTTCTGCTATTTCCTTGGCTTCTTGGTTGAATATTTCGATTCATCAAGCTTATTTGGAGTCGGGTCAGGCCCCGCCTCCGAGAATTACAGCTCATTCTACTAGATCAGTCTCCACTTCGTGGGCTTTTAAGAATGAAGCTTCAGTTGATCAGATTTGCAAAGTGGCGACTTGGTCTTCTTTGCATACATTTACTAAATTCTACCATTTTTATGTATTTGCTTCTTCGGAAGCAGTTTTTGGTAGAAAAGTTCTTCAGGCAACTGTTTCAGTTTGATTCTTCTGCTTTTGATTTAAGTTTTTTTCTTTCACAAATGTAAATAAAGTTATTGTTTTTTGGGTTGTGGATTAATTTTTTTCAGCGGAATATGGCTGTTTTTAATTTTATTCCCTCCCTCTCTAGTGACTCTTGAGTGGAAGACTCCACATCTTGGGTATTGATATCCCATATGTCACTAGCTCATGGACTCTTGCCAATTACATGAAAGAAAACATAATTTATGTAAGAACTTACCTGATAAATTCATTTCTTTCATATTGTCAAGAGTCCATGAGGCCCACCCTTTTTATGGTAGTTATGATTTTTTTGTATAAAGCACAATTATTTCCAAATTTCCTTTGTTGATGCTTTCTACTCCTTTCTTTATCACCCCACTGCTTGGCTATTCGTTAAACTGAATTGTGGGTGTGTTGAGGGGTGTATTTATAGGCATTTTGAGGTTTGGGAAACTTTGCCCCTCCTGGTAGGATTGTATATCCCATATGTCACTAGCTCATGGACTCTTGCCAATATGAAAGAAATGAATTTATCAGGTAAGTTCTTACATAAATTATGTTTTTCCCTTCATTTATAGATAGAGCATGTGATTTTAAACAACTTTCCAATTTATACTTTTATTATCCATTTTGCTTCATTCTCTTGGTATCTTTTATTGAAGGAGCAGCAATGCACTACTGGGAGCTAGCTGAACACATCGGTAAGCCAATGACAATAGACAAATGTGTGCAGCCACCAATCAGCAGCTAGTTTCCAGCTCCTGATCCTACCAAGGTATTCTTTTCAGCAAAGGATACTTAAAGAACTGGGAAAGGTAGGGCTATGATGAGGACAAGGGTAAGGGCTGAGGTTAATGTTATAGATGGGTTATACTAAGGCTTGGTTTAAGGCAAGGGCACTACTTACAAGTAAGGGTGTTAACTACAGCTATGTTGAGAGCTGAGAGCTAGGGTTAGGGCCATGGTTAGATACAGGGCCAATGCTAAATTTAAAACTAATTTCTGAGTTAGGTTAATATCTTATTAGATTAAGACTAGAATGTTCTCTGGTACGTATACAGGCTAGAATACGTCTCACAAATAGGTTTAAGGCTAGCTTTACAGATGGGGTTAGGACTAGGGTTGGTTTTAGAGTTTAGGTTAGGTCTAAGGTTAAAGGAACATTAAAGGGACATGAAAACCAATTTTTTTTCTTTCATGATTTAGTAAAAGCATGCAATTTTAAACAGCTTTCTAATTTACTTCTATTATCTAATTTTCTTAATTCTCTTTATATTATTTGTTAAAAAATCATATCTAAATAGGCTCAGTAGCAGCTTACCCATGAGATCTGGAGCTCCTAAAGCTTCAGGCACCTGCCGCATATGGAGCCGCAGTGCGATCGGTGCTCTGCCTCCATATGAGGGAAGATGCCTGATCGGTACAGATGGTAGCACTGTGTGTGTCACCGCCTGTAATGATCTTCTGCTGAAGCCTGCGGGAGGTGTGGGGGTGAGGTGGGAGGCAGGTGGGTGGCCCAACAGGGGAGGCAGGAGGAAGTGGGAGGGGCCCTATGCTACAGATTTTTTTTTAAAGGGACAGGGAGGGATGAGGCAGCTACACTACAGAAAATGTGTTTGGGGGCATGGTCGAGGGGTTCTAAATTGCATAATGAAGACCCAGCTTTGCAACTACCTTCTGCCAAGCAAGCAATAAATTATATACCGAGACTAAATTTTTAACTGATCTAGGAATAGTTTTAAGATTACAATGGAGGAGGGCTATGGGTGAGTATAGGTATAGAATGTTTTCTTTGAGGTCAAACTGAGAGAAATATTCTGAATTATATATCAACTTTTAGGGAAGGAGATCATTTTAAACACAGCAATCCTTCCTGAAATGTTTAATGGCAAATTATGCCAACGACCTTTGAAAGTATTTCTATAATATTCAAAGTGTACCAAGTGCTTGGGTCTTGCGAAATCTTAATACCCAAGTATGTAAATGAGTGTGTGGCAGTTTTGAATGGTATGTCTACAGTAGATGGCTGATGTTCCTTAAGCCAAAAAAAACAGATTTTAATGTGTTTACTTTATAACCAGAAAAGGAACTAAACAGTTCTACCTCACGTAGAAGATACAGAATATTCTGTGAGAGGTTAGAGATATACACTAAAAGGTTGTCGGCATAAAGAGCAACTTTAACTTATTTTTTACCAATTTTAATACCCTCAACTCTCTGTCGAATCGCTATGGCTAGAGATTCTATGGCTATAATAAATCGGAGAGGTGGGAGCGGACATCCTTGTCTAGTCCCTTGCTTAAGACTTATATTCTCAGTTAGCTGGCCATTAATTAATAAAGCTGTTTTAAAAGTATTATAAATATTCTTTACTAAATGAAAAAAAAAGCCCCTGTAGACCGAATTTCTGCAAAGAGGATAATATATGATCATGTTGCACCAAGTCGAACGCCTTCTCTGCATCCAGTGACACTACAGCCATGTCATCATAGGTTTTAAAAGAAGTAGTAAGGATAGTTTCTTTTGAAATACAATAATCTATTGTGAGAAATAATTCTCTGATCTTAGCAGAAGCATTCCTGCCTTTAAGAAAACTAACCTGATCTGCGTGAATTATTTGGCTTAAAGGACTCTGCAATCTCTTAGCAAAAATAGTAGTACAAATTTTGTAATCAGAATTCAATAGAGCTATTGGTCTGTAGGAACCCATTTCCAGAGGGTTTTTGCCTTTCTTTAAGATCAAAGTAGTTCAGGAAGCAGAGAAGGCCTCCGAACACAGTGCTTTGTTTAAAAAATAATAATTAAACAGATTTTTAAGATAGAGAGTAATAGTAGGTTTCAACAATTCATAGAATTAATTGGGAAGTAAGTCTGGTCCTGGAGTTTTGTGTAAAGCTATGGATCTATAGTGTCCAAAATTTCTTTATCAGTAATAGGGGCATTAATCAGGGGTAAAAGAAGTGGACATCTTGGCACCGAGATACTGTCCCAAAATTTTACTTTATGATCTAGATTAGGCTCTTTATATGAATACAAATCTGAATAGTATGAGGTAAAAAAAGACAGGATCTGTTTAGAGTCTTTATAAGTCTTATTATTTACTTGTATCGCTTCAATCCCTTGAGAGCTCAAGGAGTTTTTAGTGATCCTAGCCAAAAGTTTGCCCGACTTGTTACCATATCTATAATATTTAGCCTGCCTTTGTAGTTCTATCAACGTTGTGGAATGAAGAAGTAAGGTATCTCGTTCTTTCTTAGCATTCAGGTATTTAACCCAGTTTTCATTAGAGGAGTTTAGAAGATACGCATTATATGTATTAACTAAACAATTTATGGTTTCTTTCTCTCTCTTCCGAAGCTTTTTCTTCAAATTTATCATAAAAGAAGTAATATCTCTGGTCAAGACTGATTTAGCGGTCTGCCAGAACAACTTGGTATGTACCCATAATCTTCTCATTTTTTATCAAGGTAATTTCTAAATTTAAGATCATTGAAGAGATAGGTAGGAAAATGAAAATGACGGAAGAAAGAATTAAATGAGAAAAGGGAGATTTCCAGTATAATAGGTGCATGATCCGAGAGGCAGAAAGGGGAAATCAGAGAATTTACTCCTGTGTTTATTAAACTATTACTTATCAGGAACAAATCTATCCTAGAGAGCGAATTGTATTTTTTTAAGATACAGGTATAATTTTTAGTGTCGGGATTTTGTTCTCTCTATACATCTCTGAGCCCCAAATTACAAAAAAGTTTCTTAAATTCTTTATTCTCCTGCTTGTCTCTGCTGGTCTTAGAAGAGTTTTTACCCTGTCTGAGCCTATCTAAGGGAAACTGTGGAATCATGTTGAAATCTCCTCCTAAAATGAGATGGCCATCAACCCCATTTTTAATATTCTAGTTTGTAGGAGATTCCAAAATTATGGATTAAAATCATTGGATGCGTATATATTGCATAAAGTAAACAAACCATTTATAGTTTTTATCTTTAATATAATAATTCTCCCTTCAGGATCAGTATATGAGTCAACAATTTTGTATTTAAACAATTTTCCAAACAAAATAACCACACCTATTTTCCTTGCTAGTGAAGGGGAAACAATCACTTCTCCTACCCATTGAGATTTAAGTTTCAAACTTTCTGCCATTGATAAGTGGGTTTCCTGAAGGAAAGCTATGCCAGTACATAGTTTCTTTAAATAATGAAGGATAACCTTCCTTTTAATGGGGGAGGTTATACCCCCTATATTCCAGGATGATATAATACTTTTCCTATTTTTATCCAGTTCTTAGTTTGTAAGGCGGAGGGCCATACAGAGGAAAAAGAGCAGGGAGAGAGAGGGAAGAAAAAAAAAAAGTGGAAAACACACAAAACATACCCAACTGAACCCCATTGAAGCAAGTTTGGAGGCATTTAACCTGATTCTTTTTTAGCTTTAAAAAACTGTTCAGCTTCAATTACATTATCAAAGAAATGTATTGTATTACCATCAGAAACTTTAAGCTTGGCCGGGTAAATCACTGTAGCCCTAATTCCTTCTTTTAACATTTTGCTACAGATAGGAGAGACCCTTGTATGAAACCCTTTTATTAAGGGTTTCACATGAAAAGTCTTGAAATATTTTAATCTGAGCATTTTCTAAATGAACAATTTGTTTTTTGTGAAAGTGTTGAAGGAGAAGTATTTTCTCCTTTTTAGCAACAACTGGCCTAGGTCTGTAACTTCCGTCACTGTTAGAAAATATTCTGCCCACTCTATGTGCTCTTTCGACAACGATCGGAATAGAAGATGCTGGCATTTCCAGCAGGGAAGGGAGTGTTACAGATACAAATTTTATTAAGTCTTCATACTCTTTTGACTCAGGAATTCCAACTAACCTAATATTATTCCGTCTACTACGGTTTTCAAGGTCTTCTAGCATTGTTTGGAGTTTTAAGGTCAGTGTTTAGTTGTCTGCCAGGTATGTTTTATGTGCGACATTAGTATCCTCCGGGCCAGACACCCGTTGTTCTAGTTCTATTACTCGAGTGGTGTATTCTCTGACCTCCTGCCTAAGTGAAGATATCTCTGATTTAAATTCTATCTTTAGAGACTCAAAGTAGGGTGATAAGGATTCAATAATGTCTTTAACTAGGAGTTGTCTCGATAGAGGGTCATTTGGTGTAGATGAGCTAGTATCAGAGTGAACTTCCACTAAGGTTTCTACTGGTTATTTATTTTTCTTGTCTCTTTTAGTGGCCATTTTTTGAGATTTTACTCTAGCCTGTAGGGTAGGGGAAATTAATTTCTCCATAGAAAAGTAAAAAAGAAATAGTTCAAATATTTGAGGATAATAAAAACAATATTTAGTTTAATATCTGATAAAGAACCAAAGTGAAATATGTTTCTAAATTAAATAAATATTAGTTATTTTTTTAAAAAAGGCCTGACTTACAGAAGCTCCAATTTCAACAGTACTATGACTATCTCAAACAAGTTAAGTCAGACCTCTACCTAGATAGGGCTATTTTCTTTAGTTTTTAGTTTTTTTCCCTTTCTTTCTTTTTCCTTCCCCCTCCCTTTTCCCTTTGCCTTTTTTCCCCTCCTCTTTCCCCCTTTTTTTTATGAAATATTGGAACCCCAGTAGATATTGCTAACACTTTCTAAGGTTATATAAGAGAATAAAAAATAAAAAATAAAAAATGGAGTAATAACATTCAGTATCAGTTATAGATCAAATAAAGTATACAGAATATATCCAAACAAATTTGTTTTCCACCGTCATAAAAAAATAAAATTCACTCATATGTGGAATATTTAAACCAGGTAGCGACTATCCAGCAGATAAAAAATATCTACAGATATGGAGAAACAAGGATGAAAATACACTCTATGTGGTTTTTTAGGCCCCAAGAGGCCAGAATATATCCAAACAAATTTGTTTTCCACCGTCATAAAAAAATAAAATTCACTCATATGTGGAATTTTTAAACCAGGTAGCGACTATCCAGCAGATAAAAAATATCTACAGATATGGAGAAACAAGGATGAAAATACACTCTATGTGTTTTTTTAGGCCCCAAGAGGCCATCAAATGTATATCAATAGACACAAATATCACAAGGTTTACAAGTTAATAATTCACCCCTTCTCTATATAGATTCTTACTGAATGTAAATTATTTTTTTTCAAAAAAGTGAAGTTGCTATTATCTTAATTTACTAACACCTAGATTACGAGTCTTGCGTTAGCCATAAAAAGCAGCGTTGAGAAGTCCCAACACTGCTTTTTAACGCCCGCTGGTATTACGAGTCTGGCAGGTACAGGTGTACCACTCACTTTTCTTCCGCGACTCGAGCATACCGCAAATCCACTTACGTAAATTGCGTATCCTATCTTTTTAATGGGATTTGCCTAACGCCGGAATTACGAGTCTTGGAAAAAGTGAGCGGTACACCCTCTCCTGTCAAGACTCCTACCGCATTTAAAAGTCAGTAGTTAAGAGTTTTATGGGCTAACGCCGTAACATAAAACTCTTAACTAAAGTGATAAAAAGAACACTAACACCCATAAGCTACCTATTAACCCCTAAACCGAGGCCCCCCCCACATCGCAAACACTTAAATACATTTTTTAACCCCTAATCTGCCTACCGGACATCGCCGCCATTTCAATAAATATATTAACCCCTAAACTGCCGCACTCCCGTTTCTCGCAAACATTAGTTAAATTTTATTAACCCCTAATCTGCCGTCCCTAACATCGCTGACACCTACCTACATTTACTAGCCCCTAATCTGCCGCCCCCAATGTCGCCGCAACTATATTAAATGTATTACCCCCTAAACCTAAGTCTAACCCTAAACCTAACACCCCCTAACTTAAATATAATTAAAATAAATCTAAATAAAATTACTACAATTAACTAAATTTTTCCTATTTAAAACTAAATACGTACCGATAAAATAAACCCTAGGATAGTTACAATATAACTAATAGTTTCATTGTATCTATCTTAAGGTTTATTTTTATTTTACAGGCAAGTTTGTATTTATTTTAACTAGGTACAATAGTTATTAAATTTCGAAAAAAAACAAACACTAAATTACAGAAAAAAATAAAATAATTACAATTTTTTAAAACTAATTACACCTAATCTAATCCCCCTAATAAAATAAAAAAGCCCCCAAAATAATAAAAATCCCTACCCTATACTAAATTACAAATAGTCCTTAAAAGGGCTTTTTGCGGGGCATTGCCCCAAAGTAATCAGCTTTATTACCTGTAAAAAAAAAGACAATACCCCCCCAACATTACAACCCACCACCCACACACCCAACCCTACTCTAAAACCCAACCAATCCCCCCTTAATAAAACCTAACACCACCCCCTTGAAGATCACCCTACTTTGAGACGTCTTGACCCAACCGGGCAGAAGTGGTCCTCCAGATGGTCCGAAGTCTTCATCCTATCCGGGCAGAAGAAGTCCTCCAGATGGGCAGAAGTCTTCATCTAGGCGGCATCTTCTATCTTCATCCATCCGGAGCGGGTCCATCTTCAAGACATCTGACGCAGAGCATCCTCTTCTTCTGACGACTAACACTAAATGACGGTACCTTTAAGTGATGTCATCCAAGATGGCGTCCCTTCAATTCCGATTGGCTGATAGAATTCAGCCAATAGGATTGAGCTCGCATTCTATTGGCTGATTGGATCAGCCAATAGGATTGAACTTCAATTCTATTGGCTGATTGCATCAGCCAATAGGATTTTTATACCTTAATTCCGATTGGCTGATAGAATTCTATCAGCCAATTGGAATTGAAGGGACACCATCTTGGATGATGTCACTTAAAGGTACCATCATTTAGTGTTAGTCATCAGAAAAAGAGGATGCTCCCCGTCGGATGTCTTGAAGATGGACCCGCTCCTGGAGAACTTCTTCTGGCCGGATAGGATGAAGACTTCGGACCGTCTGGAGGACCACTTCTGCCCGGTTGGGTGAAGACGTTTCAAGGTAGGGTGATCTTCAAGGGGGTAGTGTTAGGTTTTATTAAGGGGGATTGGGTGGGTTTTAGAGTAGGTTTGGGTGTGTGGGTGGTGGGTTGTAATGTTGGGGGGGTATTGTCCTTTGTTTTTTATAGGTAATAGAGCTGATTACTTTGGGGCAATGCTTTAGTATAGGGTAGGGATTTTTATTATTTTGGGGGGCTTTTTTATTTTATTAGGGGGATTAGATTAGGTGTAATTAGTTTTAAAAAATTGTAATTATTTTATTTTTTTCTGTAATTTAATGGGGTTTTTTCCCCGTAATTTAGTTTGTTTAATTTAATTGTAATTAATTGTAGTTAATTTAGGTAATTTATTTAATGATAGTGTAGTGTTAGGTGTAATTGTAACTTAGGTTAGGATTTATTTTACAGGTATATTTGTATTTATTTTAACTAGGAAGTTATTAAATAGTTAATAACTATTTAATAACTATTGTACCTAGTTAAAATAAATACAAAGTTGCCTGTAAAATAAAAATAAACCCTAAGATAGATACAATGTAACTATTAGTTATATTGTAGCTATCTTAGGGTTTATTTTATTGGTAAGTATTTAGTTTTAAATAGGAATAATTTATTTAATAATAATAATTTTATTTAGATTTATTTAAATTATATTTAAGTTAGGGGGGGTTAGGGTTAGATTTAGGTTTAGGGGTTAATTACTTTATTATAGTGGCGGCGACGTTGGGGGCGGCAGATTAGGGGTTAATAATTGTAGGTAGGTTGCGATGACATTGGGGAAGGCAGAGTAGAGGTTAATAACTATAATTTAGGTGTCGGCAATGTTGGGGGCGACAGATTAGGGGTTCATAAGTATAATGTAGGTGGCGGCGGTGTCCGGAGCGGCAGATTTGGGGTTAATAATATAATGTAGGTTGCAGCGATGTCGGGGGCGGCAGATTAGGGGTTAATAAGTGTAAGATTAGGGGTGTTTAGACTTGGGGTTCATGTTAGGGTGTTAGGTGTAGATATAAAAAGTCTTTCCCCATAGGAATCAATGGGGCTGCGTTAGGAGCTGAACGCTGCTTTTTTGCAGGTGTTAGACTTTTTTTCAGCTGAATCAGCCCCATTGATTCCTATAGGGAAATCGTGCACGAGCACGTTTTTCCATCTTACCGCTACCGTAAGCAGCGCTGGTATTGAGGTGAGATGTGGAGCTAAATTCTGCTCTACTCTCACTTTTTTGCGGCTAACGCCGGGTTTGTAAAGACCCGTAATACCAGCGTTGTCTGTGGTGAGCGGTGAGGGAAAACTGTGCATTAGATTACCGACAAAAACTCGTAATCTAGCCGTAAGTTTCTATGCTGGGGAATCCCAGTTTAGATGGAAAGAAAGAGGTATAATAATTTTTAGCAAAACCTAGTCATGGTCATATACTGTACAACAAACAGGAGGAAAATATTAAAGTTATCAAATATAAACTCTTTTATCAGATGTATAAAAAAGTCACCAATAAGGTAACATTTTCCAAAAGAGAATTTTCAATTAATTATAATGTTACAGCCTATTCCCGGCAAGTGTAAGGTCACCTTGAGTGTGCTGGTGTCTTCACTGGGGTAACAGAACTAATGAAAAAGTTGCAAAAAGGGGTTATGCAGTCTTGCAAAGATACTCCTTCATTTGTATAGCATAGGACACTGTGAATTCTGCACCCAGACTATTTTACCAAGCATACACAAAAGTCAGTCTTTAATGTAGTTAATTTTTTGTATCAAGAAATAGGGATGTTTCAAAGTAAGATTAACCTAAGACTTCACCTGGGGTTAGAGTGGGATATAAAGTAATAGCAATGAAAACATAGCTGCAGAATGTAAATTCAGAAGATGAAACCCAAAATCGGTGTACCCAGACTATGGCTCACACCCCAGACTCACAAACCTAACCACAGGGCTTACTTCTTTAACAGATATGAAAGCTGCATAATGTATAGGTGTCTTCACTGGGGTAACAAGCCCACAGCAATAGCAGAGGCTGACAGCTGATATAATACTGCAGAAGTTCCCCCCCCTTTTTTTTTATTTATAGAATCACCAATGAAGGGGGTTGTAACTCCTTACCCAGACATCGCTGCATAAGGTGGATGACGTAAATAATAGCCAGTTTGGCAATTCATTCTGTTGTTGCATGAAGTGAACCTCAGTTTAGTATTATGATCATCAAATTGCATTTACCAGAGAAGGGTTAAGTGTGGCCGACGTCGCTCTAGCTTAACCTATTCTTTCAATGGAGATTGAGAACTCGCTAACTTGCGCTCAAATTACAAGTTAAAAGTTATAGGTTGCTCTTGAATCAAAGGCCAAATATATAAATAGCGTGACTTGAGACATGGGGGTCAATTTATCAAGCTCAGTACGGAGCTTAATGCACTGTGTTTCTGGCGAGCATAATTGTTTGTGTAATCTAAAATAAAAATGTTTAGTTTACTGTTGGTGTGTTTTCCTAGCATTACTCAGGTAAAGCCAAATGTATGATTTTATTAGCTTTATCCAGTAGTGTTTGGGTAATCCTTGGATTACCTGGGTAAAGCCCAAAGTATGATCTTATTTTGAGCTTTACCCACAGCCACTGGGTAATCCTAGGATTACCTGGCTTTCTGGCTTTACCCGTAACATATATATATATATGTGTATACATATGTATTTATGTATTTATATGTGAAAATATGTATGAATACACATACATACAGTATATACACACACACACACAAATATATATATATAAGAATGTGCAATTTCATTTTTATTCAATTTTAATGTGTTTTGAATAGAAATACTTGAAATGTGTCTATCTATCTATCTATTTATCTATAGCCTATCACTTTAGGCTTTAATGCAGTTTATCTATCGCAGTTTCGGGTTACTGTGTCAGATATAACCATTACCAATAGGCATTTCTTCAGCAAGCCCTATAGTCTATGGGGAGAAGGAGTTAGCAAGGTCACAATATCCAAAGTCTGGAGGTTTTTACTTTTAACTTGTAATACACATGCTATTCCGGCCCTGATATTTTTTTAATTGAGTGCAGCTAGCACACAAGGTAAAATTAGCACAACACTTGTAATCTGGCCTTTTGTAGGTAAATGTTGTTAACTTGGGTTGTCATACAGAAGAGAAACAATGAGCCATAGATCGAGTCTCTATATTATTTCCTTCAGTATAGTTTTTTTTTTAAAACTGCCATCCAGGACATACTGATGTGGAGTTTTACTCTTTCACATGACTACTGTCAAAGTCAACTGGCCTTCCTTGTATTCCACTTTTTTTTTTTCCATAGATCATTTAGATATGAGATACCATGCACTGTAAGTGTTACAGGGCAGGAAAGCACACACACACTGCAACAATGTTGGCTAAAAATCCATCAGTGGCAATCTCATGATAATTCAAATGTGTCCACCAAAGAGATGCAATGTTGCTGTGCTCCATATTCCATAACTATTATTAAGAGGATGAAAATTCATTATTATGTTCTTTTGTTGCTGTGATTTTATGGCTAACACAACATTTACCATTTTGTTAGCAGAAATATGGAGTTTGGCACTACATGGACAAGAATAAATATTTATATAATTGATATACTTAAAAGTTCTTCTGAGTGTAATTATTAAAACACTTTGTCAACTTATGACCCTGAGGAATTAAATAAGAGAAGAAAAGATTGGCAAAAGATTAGTTAATAATGCAAGCAATTAAATTTATCATGACACGTTATCAAATTATTAATGCTCAATTCATTAATATTAAATCATTAAAAATTGTATTCAGAGTCCATTGTTAAATTTAAATGTAATTTTATCCACTTATGTTAACACGGTGCATATCTTGTATACTAAAAGACATTAGAATAGTCATTGAATATTTCTTGTTGCAAAAACTGCCCCAATATGTTTTCTTTTATAAAAGACTGCCTGGCTTCTAATCTGTTAAATATTACTGCCTGGAAAAAAGATCTCAATAAACTGTGTCATAAAACACAATTTAGTCATTTAGTTAAAATTAGATTAAATTAAATTAAACTAAACACATTGAATAATTTATACGACAAAGCTTTATTTAAATATGCTAGAATATGTTTTTGCTGGAAAAAAGGTTGAGACAAACATGCTTAAAATGTTTTTGAGACTTAGTGAAAGTGTATGTTTTTGTAAATCTCATTCTTATGGCTAAATAACTCACTAGCAACTCTAAGGGCAGCTCCATCTGCCCTATCAATGTACACCGACAGTGGCAACCTTTGCATAAAAACAACAAAAAAACACAACATTTTCCAACTATATATATATATATATATATATATATATATATATACAGTATATACAGTATATTATATTATATATTTTTGAAAGGGAGATGAATATCCTGGACCTCAACTGAGAAAGAAGAGCACTTTGATGAAAATAGGCCTTAAAGGGACATTAAACACTTTGAGATGGTAATATAAAATGATAAACTCTACATCATGCTTTCACTATTTATTTTGCCCTTCTCTTGTAATTCCATTCTGAAATTGTGAGCTTTTCAGATCCTGTTAGAAATGGAAGTGCAGAACACAGTTATATTCCACACAGCCATTGGCTGCACACTACAATGATCTATTTATGACTGTCCCTAATTGGCCACAGCAAAGAAGGTAACCTAAGTTACAAGGCTCTAGCGTGTGACGTCACAGGTGGTATTGCCGCGACTGGTAATGATACGCCATAAGGAAAAGCCTGTGAGTGAGACTACAAGCCCCAAGTTGCAGTGTGGTGCACCAGATAAACGGAAGGAGCCAATCCACCAGGGGAGATCACAAAAAACAAAAAGAATCCGGTGCACTCAGTGGTAAAAAGATTAGGTTGCTTTATTGTAAAAAGTGCAGAAAAGATGCCACAAATGGACAAGAGTCCAGGACAGAAGTTATCCTGATGCGTTTTGCACCGTTACTGGCGCTTAATCATAGGACATGATGTCCTATGATTAAGCGCCAGTAACGGCACGAAACGTGTTACAAAATTTTAGCGCTGATTGTTTTATAGACTCTAACACTTTACACTTATTTCGTCACTATTTAAACAACTGATGAAACTTTTAAAAATACATCAATGTGTTATTCTCAGACTAATCTTTTCTTTGACTGCATCATTCTATCTAGCATTTATTTTGTGCTTTGTGTCCCTTTAAGGACTCCACTTCATTAGGATTTCCTGGCCTCAATGGATAGCACTTTATGTCCAGGAAATAATTAAAGATTTTTTTAAAAAAGATTTAAAAAGACATGTTGAAAAATAGATCCCTATGACTAAGTGCCAGTGAGGCATGAAACGCGTCAGAGCTCTATAGGCTTTCTCTGTTTTCGTTTTTATGGAAGTGCTGCCTCTCTCTGGATTGTATGCTTTCGTTCAGGGCATACTCGACATGCTTTTTTGGTGTGCACCACTTACAGCTGTGTGTGACCTGCTAGATTGCCTGTGTACTTCCAGTTACATACCGAGGGTCAGCAAGAATCTGTAGCGGCCTTCCCGTGCTGATGTTGAAAAAAAGAACCCCAACTAGAATTTGTCACCATGTAGTTATATTTTCTTGGACTGAAGTGCTACTTTTGAAAAGCTTTGTTTTTTATTTTTATATTTTTTTAACACAAAAGCAATAAAAAAAATCTGAAAAAGTACAATGAATATATCTTCTATTAAGAGACAATTTTGACATGTTATCTAGTTAAGAAGAAGACATTTTATCAAATTTCTAATACGAGAATATGTAATATTTCTCCTCACTGTCTCTTTTTGTTCACCGATAACTAAGAATGGGCAATAAATGTTTTAAAAAACAAAAAGGTACTGAGCACTCCGGGGGTGTATGGTAAAAAAAAAACTATTTCAAAGATTAAAAAGCAAACATGATAGTGCAGGCGTGTAAGGTGTAATCCTCTGACGCGTTTCGTGCTAATCTAGCTCTTAATCGTTGCAGGAGATTAAATCTCCTTTCCTCCAGCCTTTAATCGTTGCAGGAGATTAAATCTCCTTTCCTCCAGCCTTAAATTGTGGACTAAGTATATGGGCCTTGAATATATTTATATAAAGTAATCATGTAACCTCTCAAGCACCTTTTCTCTAGAGAAAACAGACCCCGTTTGGCTAACCTCTCCTCATATCTTAAATTCTCCATTCCCCTTATTAGCTTTGTGGCCCTTCTAGGTCTGCAATGTCTTTATTTTAGATTGGTCCCCAGAACTGCACTCCATATTTAAGGTGAAGTTTTACCAGGGATTTTATATAGTGACATGTGGCTACCCTTGATAACAATTTAGTAAGGTGATCACAGTTACAACTGTAGTCACTGGGGCATTTTCAATATTATTTATTAAAATCTATGCAAACATTATACATTTTTTTTATGTTTTTGCCACAGCTGTCTGACATGCCATGAATTATAAATATAATAATGGGAGATTGTGGATCCTCTGGGCCTGCTGAAAAACCCCCAATATATAATATGTTTGGGTCACTCACTGAAATTTAATTTACAATAGGGTTTAAATGTAGGTAGCAAAAAAAAAAAAAGGCTTAGCAGTGAAAGGGTTAACATCTAAATTTCAGATCTAACATTTGAATATTGATTCCCACAGACATACACTGAAGTATATGAAAATCAATATATTTCAACTTTATATTTAATAGCTTAATTTTACATTCGATAATGGAATGTTACATTCAATAAAGGAAAGAATTTTTTTTTTTTAAAAAAACAAAACAAAACTGAATCTCTGGCAAACATTCATCATTCATTTAGAATAAGTAAGTTTGGTCGGTATTCATTATTGTAGGCTATTTTACTTTAAAAAGGGGCATTCTGAATTTTTGTTTTTTTGTAAAACAGACGTACTGATGTATCTGTACAAACACACATTTTTTTTTTAAATTCTTGTGAGGCATAACTCCCCCAATAGAGAAGCGAGAGATCTGGTTTTCGGCAAGTGAGCGATCAGGCCTTAAAAGACCATAAAACAACTTAAAAATATATAGTTAAATATACCTGTAAAGTGTGCCAGCTTTGAAACCCAGTTAACCTTTTAAATTCCACCAGTGATTCCTATAATATAAATAGTTTCTATCTGTGGAATATGCTGATAACGGAGGAGTGATTGCATTGCAGGAGACAACATTAAACGTGAATTTTCTGCAAACTTCTAATATCTTTTAAAAATTCTACCATTCATTTTTATAAATACATTTTTACACACAAAACCTCCCACACCCAACCTCGCGGCGGAACTGCAATGCTGCCTGCTGCTTGTGTGTGGTCAGTCAATCGCGCGAGCAGACGCTGTCAATTATTATGATCGGAACTGATCGGGATGATTGAAATCTGCCACTTTTTAGGTGGCAGAGAGGTTAAGTAGCTACTTAAAGGGACATAATACTCATATGCTAAATCAATTGAAAGTGAAGCAGCATAACTGTAAACAAATATAATCTGAACATCTCTATGTAAAGTAAATATTTTACCTCAAAAGTTCTTCAACTCACCAGAGTAAGTGCTGTGTAAACAGTTATACGCCAGCTGCAAGTTGACCTCCCCCCAAAACAATAGCCAATCAGCATCAGCAGTGCTAAGGTAATGCTTTGCCTTTGCTGTGATCTTATGATTTCATAGAACTTACTTAAACTGAATAGAAAAATAACGTGAAAGTGCCTGCACATGCCAGATGCACACTTCCTAGCTTGTCCTGGGACAAGTGTCCTGACTGGCTGCTTAAAGTCTCTTTACAGTGGGATATGAATACTTAGGAAATTTGAGGTAAAATATCTTCCTTTTTTACAGATGTTCAGGTGATATTTTCTAGTCAGATTTTACAGCTATGCTGCATCACTTTCATGTGCTTCAACATTTGGGTATCATGTCCCATTAACTAGCATTTCAAGCTCTGAAACCCTGGGGCTCCGAAGCTGCTGTCGCAGCTTGATAAATGGTGCCCCAAGTCTTTCCACAAGAGTATCCTAAATGTTAACCTCTACCTGTTTTATGGTACTAGGACCCAGTTGCACTTTCTGTTGGCCCCAAAATAAACTACTTAAAGTGAATGTCAATTTTCGAACTGATGAAGCCTCCTAATACTTGTATTAAATATATGTATTCAAATCGCTAAGTCTTTTTAATTTTTTTTTTTACTATTTATTATATATTTTAATAACTAACTTTGTTCCGATTGTGATCGTACTCCTCCCACCCGGCACTTCCGTGTTCTTCTCCGGGTGATGTATATAGCAGTCCCACCCGCTCTATATGTATGTCTGAAGCTCGCCCCCGTGGAGTTTTTTTTAACTCTGGAGATGCTCTTTGTATAAATATATACCCATTTGAATATTCGCAAACGTCAGATACCATGTCAGTTAAAGACCGATACTTACTTGCAAGCGATCGATCATTGATTAATCCTCAATTGGCAATTGTGTGCTATAGAGCAGGCGTGTCGTGTGGACATGCATCGCTTCTGAACCTGGAGAGTATCTTCTAACGCATGCGCAGAAGAAGCACATGATGTGTTGGGTGTTGAACGCCCTTGGTGGGGGGGAAATAGGATTGGCAACCGATGTTGTCAATCATTATCAAGGAGTGGGACAATATGGCGGGTGGAGGAAGCGTGGTACAAAAATAAAGAGAAAAAGGTATTTATTAACTTTTATAATTACAAAAAGGAAAAGCAATGAATTAAAGTCCCCCTAATTTGTATTG
Source organism: Bombina bombina (assembly GCF_027579735.1). Taxonomy (NCBI): domain Eukaryota; kingdom Metazoa; phylum Chordata; class Amphibia; order Anura; family Bombinatoridae; genus Bombina; species Bombina bombina. The sequence continues at coordinate 203,115,227 of NC_069507.1, read as the reverse complement.
ATTGACAATATGACGTTAATGGCTATAGTTGACTTTACATTCACTTTAAAGGGACAGTATACACTCATTTTCATATAACTGCATGTAATAGATACTACTAAAGAATAAGATGCACAGATACTGATATAAAAATCCAGTATAAAAATGTTTAAAAACTTACTTAGAAGCTGTCAGTTTGGCTCTGTTGAAAAGGTAGCTGGAAAGCCCACTGCAAGTGGGAAATAAGACGCTCCCCCCCTTGCCCCTTCTTTTGCATATGAAAAGACCCTTTACACAAACAGGAGCAAGCTGGAGAAGGTAGCTGACGGTATTCACATAAAGCTTTGGGGCTTGGTTAGGAGTCTGAAAATCAGAGCAATGTTATTTAAAAATAAGCAAAACTATACATTTATTTAAAAAAAAAACTTTATGGGCTATATAAATAGATGATCTACAAAACATTTATGCAAAGAAAAAATGAGTGTATAATGTCCCTTTAAGCTCAAACTTTGTTATGTAGAAAATACATATTTAAATAGTGTTCTTTCAAGTGCATAATGTACATTTTTAGAATATTTTGTTCCATTAAGTATACATGGCTTATAATATAACACATGAGTATAAAGTCGAAAAAAAATAGATTGTTAACAATGACGAAATAAACACCAATCATCCATTTTATATGATGTAAATCTCTTCCAAGGGCTATACTTCTTGATATCCTTGCAAGTGGTTTCTAGTGGTACATCATTTATATTCTATATATTAATAATTTCAGACTACCTTTGTAACTGTGGAAACATAAATCTTAAGATTTAAAAATATATATATATATATATATTGAACTATTTACTTGAGGGACCAGTGATAGATTTATGTGTACATTTAATCTGTCAATGTCCCTTTAATAGTATTAGGTATATTTATCAGACCAAGAATGCATTACATTGAGATTTAGATTAAATTAAATTAAATTGCAATCTACCAGTTTTACCACTGGTTAAAAAAATTGGTTAACAAAAATGTGGAAATATGCCTAGGTTTTTAGGGTGCATGTTGATATATACAAATATGGGTTAAAATATAAATTATAAAAGTTTAATGGGTCTTCTATATTATTAATATTTGCAAATACCAAACTAAGGATATTGAAGAAATGTTATGGCAAGAAATAGAAGCTCACACAATATATATATATATATATATATATATATATATATATATATATATATATATATATATATATACAGGTAGCCCTCAGTTTACGCTGGGGTTAGGTTCCAGAAGGAATGGTTGTAAATTGAAACCGTTGTAAATTGAAACCCAGTTTATAATGTAAGTCAATGGGAAGTGAGGGAGATAGGTTCCAGGCCCCTCTCAAAATTGTCATAAGTAACACCTAATACATTATTTTTAAAGCTTTGAAATGAAGACTTTAAATGCTAAACAGCATTATAAACCTAATAAAATAATCACACAACACAGAATATATAATTCAACTAAGTTAAATGAACAAAAACATTTGCTAAACAGCATTATAAACCTAATAAAATAATCACACAACACAGACTTCACTTCTGCAAACAGTTCTTTCTATGCATTCCAATCTGGACTGATTTATAGACAGGACGATCTTGTTCCTTTGAAATCTGCTCGATAGCTCAGGTCTGGTTAAACTGATTAATTTCAGCTTGCTTGGCTTTGCTGCAACACAAGCGGACAGCTCCACCTACTGGCTATTTTAATAAATGCACTGCTTCTCAATGCTTTTCAATAGCAGTTACATGACTGGAAAAAAAGGTTGTTATTCTGAAACGGTGTAAATTGAGCCGTTGTAAAACGAGGGCCACCTGTATATATATATATATATATTCTACTTATGCTGTGCACCTGCTTGTGCACACAGTGTAATCAAAAGCACGAGTGCGCTTTGCTAGCCAACATTAAAGTGGTTTCTGATTGCCTCCATCTCCTGATGTGTCATAAAAAATAAAAAAAAATACTGTGTAAAGATAAGTTGAGGATAAAGAAAAGTGAGTAAGTGGTAAAAGAGTTTTATAAATATTGATAGAGGGAGGGTTGGTCCCTGACTGTTTTATTAAAGTGAAACTATTCCTAAAATTGTGTGTGTATGTATATATATTTCCAGTGGTCCACTAGTCCCAGAAGACTTAGAAATTGCAGCAGACGACTTAGAAATTTGACTTTTTTCCTATCTTTAACATGAAGTGAACTAGTAACTTTTTCCCCTCTGGGCTAGTAGCATTTAAGCCCTGACGGTTGGTGTATTTAAATTATGGTAGTGATAAAAGCATGAGATTAAAATCCTCCATTTCATAAAAGTAAAACAACATAAATTATTGCATAGGAAATTAGCACATGTAGGCAAGTATCCCTTCTTGCCTTTATCCAGAAATACTCTGTATACATTGTAACCAACAAAGGATTCTGGGTAAGATATGCAAATGAGATGTGCAACATCTCAGGCTTTTTGCTTTTAATACTGTGTTATGAGACGGCTGTGTTTTAATACAATATCAGAAGCAAAAAGCCTAAGATATTGCATGTCTAATTTGCATATTTTACCCATAATCCTCGGGTGCGTTGGTAACAATGTCTATGAAGTTTTCCTGGGTAAAATCAAGCGGCGATACTTGCCTAGATGTGCTTATTGCCTATGCAATAATTTCTGTTGTTTTACTTTTATGTAATGTAGGATCTCATGCTTTTATCTCCACCATAATTTAAATAAATTTAGATTTTGCCCTGGAATAAGCTTTACTTAGCAGCAAACAAAAACCTATCTACTGGTAAAACGTTTTAATAAGAATGAACCAGATATCCAGTAGTGGTTATTGTATTTGCTGCACTTACCCCATTAGGGAACTGCTGTGTTAAAACACGGAGGCAATAATCATGACATGGTGCGCATCTAATTTGGATATCTTACCCATGATTTTCAGGTGTATTGGTAACAATATATAAGGATTTTTACTGGGTAAAGACAAGCAGGATTACTTGCTAAGATGTGCTTATTGCCTATGCAATAATTTATGTTGATATCTATCTATCTATCTATCTATCTATCTATCTATCTATATCTCCAGGGGTGAAAAAATATCACTATGCTTTACAAGCATTCTGAAATCCTAAGTTGCAGATTTTGCATTTTTTTTGTTACACCAAGAAGGTGTGCCTGTCTTTTTATGAAATTTTGAATATATATATAAAAGAAGAAGCTAGCACTCACAGGATTTTTGAAAAAGGTGTTTTATTCAGCACAAAAAATGTGACATTTGGTTTGGTCTGATGAAGGGGTGATTGATCCCCGAAACGTCACATTTTTTGTGCTGAATAAAACACCTTTTTCAAAAACCCAGTGAGTGCTAGCTTCTTCTTTTCTGTACTATTTTTTGCCTGTACCCTGGTGGATGCCATTTAAGTGAGAGTGCACTTTTCTTGTTTATACTCATATATACATACATATCTTCAAAGTTTCATAAAGGGACAGGCACATTTTTGGTGTAAAATCTGCAACCTAGGTTTTCAAATGCTGCAGATTTCCTAAATAAGCAAATTGATTTGAAGCATTTGCAGCTTACAGAATAATTGGTATAAAGTACAATTTGACACAAAAGCAAGTGGTGTTTAATGTACTTTTAAATAACATTCTTCCAGAAGTAATATAATATAGAAGAGGTAAAATAAACTGCATATGGGTGACAAAGGATAATCCCAGGGTTAAGTAAGGAGAGTGAAAACTCTATAAGGAAGTCTATTTCTTTTCCTGGATTTGATCAAGTGGCTGCACTCAGTTACCCCTCGATCATTATTATGTAGGAAATGCTAGTGTAAAGCTTTTATTTAACAGGAAACTTATTGCAAACAAACTGCTTCCTTTGTATGATAAGGATATCAGACAATGTTTCAAAATTACAACATAATTAAATGCAAAAAAAAAGTTACACAATATTTGTCTGAGTGTTTGATGGTTATTTTTATTTTGTCCTTTGTCATAGAAATAGAAGGATATGCTAAGAGTTATGTATAGAACTGTGACATATTTTTCTCCACTTTGTTAACAGATGGATTCATCTGCATGTGCTGTATAAGGTTTTGTTTCCTTACTGAGTGAAATCTGGCTCTGCACAAAAAAAAGTTATGTAGCGTTATTTAAATATCACTAGTATGAAACCCAAAATATTTATGACTCAGATAGAACATAAAATTTCAAACAACTTTCCAATGCACTTTTATTATCAACGTTGCTTCATTATTTTGGTATCCTTTATAGAAGGAGCAGAAATGCACCACTGGGAGCTAGCTGAACACATGAGAGAAACAATGACAAGAAGCATATATGTGAAACCAACAATCAGTAGCAAGCTTCCAGTAGTGCATTGCTATTCCTGAGCCTACCAATGTATGCTTTTTAACAAAAGATACCAAGAGAACAAAGAAATTAGATAATAGAAATAAAATAGAAAGTTGTTTAAAATTGCATGATGAACAATGAACGTTTTGAATTTACAGTCCCTTGAAATTAAATTAATACATTTTATACAAAACTGAATATTTTGAGGAGCAGTCTGTGAGGAAGTTTACTGTGAACCCATTTATTTAAATCAGAGAAGTCTAATGTCAGATGTATTTTGATTATAGGGCCTTAAAAGACAAAATGTAACTTTTGTGTTCAGATAGACTACTTTTTAAATAAATGTTTACAGTTTGTTTCTATAATCAAATTTGCCTAATTTTTGTATCCGTCTGTCATCATATTTCCCTTATTGTTAATCCCCTTGAGTTAAACTACTACTTTTCTTTCCATGAGAGCATACTGAGATAGGCTCAAGAGCTGTCACTTCTTGAGCACTATGGGCGAGATTACATATGTGGAGTAAGTTTCAGCGTAAGTGCTGAAACCCACGTCGCCCGTAAATTCACCTTGCACATTGGGTGAATTACATAAACGGCGCCGGCAGAAGCTATACTGCCGTAAGTTGGATAAACTGGCGAGGTTCAGAAATGTGCGCAAATACACGTTTCTGGCATCACAAGTGACTTACACCAGTATAGCATCTTGCGGCCGGTAAATTACAAAACAAGTTGAAAACACCTGTAAAAATCTAACCCGTCTAAATAAAATTCAACCGATACATAAAAAACGCCTATATCCGCCATCCCCTTACATCACAATAACTAATATAAGTATTAACCCTTAATGGGCCAACCCCTACATCGCAAACTAATAAAAGTATTAACCCCTAATCTGCCAACCCCCCTCATCGCAAACTAACTAATTACACTATTAACCCGTAATCCGCCAACCCCACACATTGCAAAGTATCTAATTAACCTATTAACAGCTAAACCTCCAACCCCCCACATCGAAAAACAACTAATTAATGTATTAGCACCTAAACCACCAACAACTCACAACGCAATCTACCTAATTACACTATTTACCCCTAATCCGCCAACCTCCCACACCACAAAGTATTAATCTAATAACTAAGCCCCCTAACCTAACACCCCCTAAATTATCCCCAATTAAAATGCAATTACATAAATTAACAAAATACTAACAACTTTACATGAAAATAAAAAATCATAACATTACATTAACCCCCCCTAAGATTACATTAAAATAAAAAAGATAAGATTACAAAAAATAAAAAAGCTAAGATTACAGAAAATAACAAACTAAATTATCAAAAATAAAAAAGTTAAACCTAATCTAATACACCCCAAAATAAAAAAGCCACCCTAAAATAAAAAAGCTCCCTAATCTAACAATTAGCACCCTAAAATTACAGAAACCCCCCCAAAACCCAACCCCCCCAAAATAAAAACTAACTAAAAATACCTAATCTACCCATTGCCCCATAAGGGACATTTGTATGGGCATTGCCCTTAAAAAGACAATCAGCTATTTTACTGCCCATAAAAATAAAAATAAGCCCTAAACTAAAAAATACACACCCCAAAAAATACAAAAAACACCTAACACTTACCCCAAAATAGGTACTCAACATTGATGAAGTCCAGCAATGCATCTTCTACCAGGTGGGCGAAGGTCTTGTTCCAGGCAGCTCCATCTTCATCCAGCATGGGACCATCTTCCATCTTCATCACGGTGGAGTGGAGGCGGAGCGGAGGCGATGCGGTCATCCGTCACGGAGGTCCTCTTCATGCGATCGTCCACCGCACACTGAAGATTGAATGCAAGGTACCCCTTTAATATTGGGGTACCTTGCATTCCTATTGGCTGAAGATTTCAAATCAGTCAATAGAATGAGAGCTGCTTACATCCTATTGGCTGTTCAAATCAGCCAATAGGTGGGGGGGTTGTAATTTTAGGGGGGCTTTGTATTTCTATTAGAAAAAGAGCTGTTAAACTTAGGGCAATGCCCTTCAAAAGGCCCTTTTAAGGGCTATTGGTATTTTATTGTTAGATTAGGGTTTTTTATTTTAGGGTGGCTTTTTTGTTTTTAAGGGGGTATTAGATTAGGAATAACTTTTTTATTTTGGATAATTTACGGCTAGATTATGAGTTTTGCATTAGAGATTATGCGGTGCTAACGAGCAGTTTTTCCTCACCGCTCACTTACCTACAGCGCTGGTATTACGAGTTTTCAGAAACCCGTCATTAAAAGACAAGAAGTGAGCGTTGAGCAAAATTTTGCTCATTACCGCACTCCAATACCAGCGCTGCTTAAGTCAGCAGTGAGCTGGTGTAACGTGCTCGTGCACAATTTCCCCATAGGAATCAACAGGGAGAGCCAGCTGAAAAAAAGTCTAACACCTGTAAAAAAGCATCTTAAAACTCCTTAACGCAGCTTTATTGATTGCTATGGGGAAATAAAATGTAAGTCTACACCTAACACCCTAACATGAACCCCGAGTCTAAACACCCCTAATCTTACACTTATTAACCCCTAATCTGCCGCCCCCGACATCGCTGACACCTAAATTATAATTATTAACCCCTAATCTGCCGCTCCGGTCACCAGCGCCACCTACATTATACTTATGAACCCCTAATCTGCTGCCCCAACATCGCCGAACCCTACATTATATTTATTAACCCCTACTCTGCTGCCCCCAATGTCGCTGCCACCTACCTACACTTATTAACCCCTACTCTGCCGCCCCTAATGTTGCCGCCACCTACCTAGACTTATTAACCCCCTAATCTGCTTCCCCCAATGTCGTCGCCACTATAATAAACATATTAACCCCTAAACCTCTGCACTCCCACCTCGCAAACATTAGTTAAATATTATTAACCCCTAATCTTCCGTCCCTAACATTGCCACCACCTACCTACATTTATTAACCCCTAATCTGCCGCCCCCAACATCGCCACCACTATATTAAAGTTATTAACCCCTAAACCTAAGTCTAACCCTAAACCTAACACCCCCTATCTTAAATATAATTTAAATAAATCGAAATAAATATTCCTATCATTAACTAAATTATTCCTACTGGTGTTTTTTGCATTGTAAAATTATGAGAAACCATTGCAATTTCAAAACCATAAAACTACATTCAAAAGCTCGTCTAAGAGATTGGAAAGGGGTCCTTTATGTATATTTTGTTATATCTAGCCATGATATTGTTCAGGATTTGTTTGTTAACAATAATCCTTTCATCCACTAATTCTTATTGAGAATGTCTTCAGGGCAGCAGATTGGGCAGATGGACACCAACTTAAACTTAGATAAAGTTAAAGTAATAGTAAATGCTGCTACAAGCCATCAGCTGCACAAAAACACTATTTTTACAGTCCATTTTACAGTTCTTGCGCCTACATTATTGAACTCTCAAACGGGATCTTGCCATTTGGTTGGTGATCTTGAGTTCAATAATGTAAGTGGTGAAAATGTGATTACAGCTCAGAGGAATAGCCAAAAATGCTTTATTGCGATTGCATCAAAATTAAAAGTGCCCTTTTTCAGGCCAAAAACCTGCCGAAACGAATTGGCCGATAGATTGTGATCGAATCTAAAGAGCGATGAACATTGTTTCTGATCCCATTATAAATCCATTTGCACATCTGTATATTTATCATCTTAAATGTATATATTTTTAAGGGTCTATATCAAAAGACCGAAGTACACAAGACAGAATGCTGCAATCCCAAAGTTCTAAATACTGAAACTTAAAAATGACGACACAACATAATCCTGAATATTTAAATTCTGAAAACATAAAATCCCTTACTTTTCAAATGTCGAAAACCAGAATCCCAAAACAATAGAATTCTGCAAGATTACCATCACTTAGAAAACCACAACCCAAAAGCGATCACCGGTTAGACTGCCTGAGCAGCCTCTGTCTGAGGGGTTCAAGGGGGTGCCCCGCCGAACCTCTGGCATTCACCCCAAGGCATCGCCCCCCTTGAACCCCCCAGGCGGAGGCAAAAAGATAGTGAAGATGGGGACATCACAGCACATCGTATCTATAGAATTTTTTAGTTTAGGAATTTTGCATTTTAGGGATTTTATAATTTTGGGATTTTGTTCTTTCTGCATCTTGATTTTCTGGATTTTAGACATTAGGGAACTGAATTTGTTTATAATCAGTTTAATGCAAATGAAACCTTCTTTCCTTCACTGCTGAAAACCTCTTTATAGTCTCTAATTAAAGCCTTTTGTGTGAACACAAAGTAGCTAATAAATAAAACCAAGCTGAGGAATCGATTCCTCAGCAGAATTAGTCACATGGTTCTATATTTAAACAATTTTTAATCATTACAGTAACACAGTGCTTGCACTTTTCAAAAGAAAACACGATTTATACCTCATGTTTATTTAACACTTAAACTTGTTCATTTTTGGATGTGTGAAATGAGTCTTATAAAGTGCTATAGCAGTAAATCATCTATTTCACAAAATGAACGTGCCTTAAGCAGTTACACAATGAATACTGGGAATTTAACAAGTGCAGTGATGCTTTTGAATTATAAATTATGGTTTTGAAAAGTAAATACGTAGAAAAAAATGACTTAACTTTACAGTGAAGCCAAGAGCCAAAATGTATTCTTTATTTTAAAAAGTATACATTATTTAATGGTGGTCTATCGACCACCCAGCATTCCTTAAAACCTTTTGGTGGTCATTTAAGATTCTAAAAAATAATTTAAGGCAATTCTTGTGAATCTTGCTGAATGTTAAGTTATAAAAGATACAGTCAGTTTTGGTATATTTAATATTATTTGTATTAAAGGGACAGTAAAGTCATAATTATACATTTATGATTTAGAAAGAGAATAACATTTTAAACAACTTTCAAATTTTCTTTGATTATTTAATTTGCTTTCTTCTCTTGTTATCCATTGCTGAAAGGTTTACCTAGGAAAGCTCAGGAGCAGCAAATAACCGGCTACTTTATTAGGTACACCTTGCTTGTACTGGGTTGGACCTCCTTTTGCCTTCAGAACTGCCTTAATTCTTCATGATATATTCATGCATAGATTTAACAAGGTGTTGGAAACATTCCTCAGACATTTTTGTCCATATTGACATGATAGCATCACGCAGATGCTGCAGATTTGTTGGCTGCACATCCATAATGCGAATCTCCTGTTCCACCACATCCCAAAGGTGCTCTATTGGATTGAGATCTGGTGACTGTGGAGGCCATTTGAGTACAGTAAACTCATTGTCATGTTCAAGAAACCAGTTTGAGATGATTTGAGCTTTGTGACATGGTGCATTATCCTGCTGGAAGTACCCATCAGAAGATGAGTACACTGTAGTCATAAAGGGGTGGACATGGTCAGCAACAATACTCAGGTAGGCTGTGGCATTTAAACAATGCTCAATTGGTACTAAGGTGCCCAAAGTGTGCTAAGAAAATATCCCCCACACCATCACACCACCACCACCAGCATGAACCGTTGATACAAGGCAGGATGGATCCATGCTTTTATGTTGTTTATGCCAAATTCTAACCCTACCATCTAAATATTGCAGCTGAAATTGAGACTCATCAGGCCAGGCAACATTTTTCCAATCTTCGATTGTCCAATTTTGGTGAGCCTGTGCGAATTGTAGCCTCAGTTTCTTGTTCCCTTCGACGTGTTGTGCATTTAGAGAAGGTATTCTGCATACCTTAGTTGTAACGGTTGGTTATTTGAGTTACTGTTGCCTTTCTATCATCTCGAACCAGTCTGCCATTCTCCTCTGACCTCTGATATCAACAAGGCATTTTCGTCCACAAAACTGTTGCTCACTGGATATTTTCTCTTTTTCAGATCATTCTCTGTAAACCCTAGATAGTTGTGTGTGAAAATCCCAGTAGATCAGCAGTTTTTGAAATACTCAGACCAGCCAATCTGGCACTAACAAACTTTCCATGTTCAAAGTCACTTAAATCCCTCTTCTTCCACATTCTGATGCTCTGTTTGTACTTCAGCAAGTCGTCTTCACCACGTCTAGATGCAATTGAACAGGCATATCTAATGAAGTGGCCAGTGAGTGTATATATATATATATATATATATATATATATATATATACTAATTGTCATTGGCTCACCCATGTATTCAGTTAGAAACCAGCAGTGTATTGCCGCTCCTTCAACAAATAATATAAAGAGAATGAAGAAAATTATATAATAGAAGTACCGGAAACTGGAAAGTTGTTTAAAAGTGCATGTTCTACCTAAATCATGAAAGAATAATTTTGGGTTTCATGCTATTTAATAATTTTATGTTGATTATTTTTATCATCAGTAACCAGTAACTATTTATAACAAGGATAATGGGTTTCATTTATTAAACTGCAAACACAGCTTCTCAACCCTTCGGGAACAGGCTCACGATGATACTTATGCTAATCACCAGTATAAAAATTAAACTTTCACGGTTCAGACAGAGCAATTTTAAGCAACTTTCCAGTTTACTTCTAGTATACATTTTTCTTCATTCTCTTTATATCCTTTATCGAAGAGCATCACTAGGTACATTCAAGAGCACAAAGGCACTACTGGGAGTTAATTGGTGATTGGAGACTGCACATTTATTCCTCTTTTCATAGACTCACCAAGTATGTACATCAAGCTCCCAGTACTGCATTGCTGCTCCTGAGCATTCTCTTTTATAAAGGATATAAAGAAAACAAAGCACATTTTATAATAAAAGTAATATAAAATAGAGCAAAATTGGGTACCAGGTTCTGCTCCACGTCATATGGGCAAATTAGACAGTTTTAAGCTGCTGTAGAAAAGATTAGCGGTGAGATTACGAGTCTTGCGTTAGCCTTAAAAAGCAGTGTTGAGAGGTCCCAACGCTGCTTTTTAACGCCCGCTGGTATTACGAGTCTGGCAGGTACACGTGTACCGCTCACTTTTCTTCCGCGACTCGAGCTTACCACAAATCCCCTTACGTAAATTGCGTATCCTGTCTTTTAAATGGGACTTGCCTAACGCCGGTATTACGAGTCTTGGAAGAAGTGAGCGGTAGACCCTCTCCTGTCAAGACTTCTACCGCATTTAAAAGTCAGTAGTTAAGAGTTTTATGGGCTAACGCCATAACATAAAACTCTTAACTAAAGTGCTAAAAACACCCATAAACTACCTATTAACCCCTAAACCGAGCCCCCCCCACATCGCAAACGCATAAATAAAATTTTTAACCCCTAATCTGACGACCGTACATCGCCGCCACTTTAATAAATATATTAACCCCTAAACCGGCGCACTCCCCCCTTACAAACACTAGTTAAATTTTATTAACCCCTAATCTGCCGTCCCTAACATCGCAGACACCTACCTACATTTATTAACCCCTAATCTGCCGCCTCCAACGTCGCCGCTGCTATAATAAATTTATTAACCCCTAAACCTAAGTCTAACACCCCCTAACTTAAATATAATTTAAATAAAACGAAATAAAATTACTACAATTAAATAAATTAATCCTATTTAAAACTAAATACTTACCTGTAAAATAAACCCTAAGATAGCTACAATATAACTAATAGTTACATTTGTATCTATCTTAGGGTTTATATTTATTTTACAGGTTAGTTTGTATTTGTTTTAACTAGGTACATTATTAAATAGTTATTAACTATTTAATAACTACCTAGTTAAAATAAAGACAAATTTACCTGTAAAATAAAACCTAACCTAAATTACAATTACACCTAACACTACACTATCATTAAATTAATTACCTAAACTAACTACAATTAAATACAATTAAATTAAATAAACTAAAGTACTAAAAAAACCAAAACACTACATTACAGAAAATAAAAAAATAATTACAAGAATTTTAAACTAATTACACCTAATCTAATCCCCCTAATAAAATAAAAAAAAATTCTTGTAATTATTTTCTTTTCTGTAATTTAGTGGTTTTTTTTGTTGTACTTTAGTTTATTTAATTTAATTGTATTTAATTGTAGTTAGTTTAGGAAATTAATTTAATGATAGTGTAGTGTTAGGTGTAATTGTAATTTAGGTTAGGATTTATTTTACAGGTAAATTTGTCTTTATTTTAACTCGGTAGTTAATAAATAGTTAATAACTATTTAATAACTATTGCACCTAGGTAAAATAAATACAAACTTGCCTGTAAAATAAAAATAAATCCTAAAATGGCTACAATGTAACTGTTAGTTATATTGTAGCTAACTTACGCCTAGATTTAGAGTTGGGCGGTAGCCGTCAAAACCAGCGTTAGAGGCTCCTAACGCTGGTTTTTACCACCCTCTGGTATTTGGAGTCAGTCAGGAAAGGGTCTAACGCTCACTTTCCAGCCGCGACTTTTCCATACCGCAGATCCCCCTACGCCATTTGCGTATCCTATCTTTTCAATGGGATCTTTCTAACGCCGGTATTTAGAGTCTTGGCTGAAGTGAGCTTTAGAACTCTAACGACAAGACTCCAGCCGCAGAAAAAAAACAGGAGTTAAGAGCTTTTTGGGCTAACGCCGGTTCATAAAGCTCTTAACTACTGTGGTCTAAAGTACACTAACACCCATAAACTACCTATGCACCCCTAAACCGAGGTCCCCCCACATCGCCGCCACTCGATTAAAATTTTTAACCCCTAATCTGCAGCTCCGTATACTGCCGCCATCTACGTTATCCCTATGAACCCCTAATCTGCTGCCCCTAACACCGCCGACCCCTATATTATATTTATTAACCCCTAATCTGCCCCCCCCAACGTCGCCGCCACCTACCTACAAGTATTAACCCCTAATATGCCGACCGCACCTCACCTCTACTATAATAAAGTTATTAACCCCTAATCCGCCTCACTCCCGCCTCACTAACCCTATAAGAAATAGTATTAACCCCTAATCTGCCCTCCCTAACATCGCCGACACCTAACTTCAATTATTAACCCCTAATCTGCCGATCGCACCTCACCGCTACTATAATAAATGGATTAACCCCTAAAGCTAAGTCTAACCCTAACACTAACACCTCCCTAAGTTAAATATAATTTAAATCTAACGAAAAAAATTAACTCTTATTAAATAAATTATTCCTATTTAAAGATAAATACTTACCTGTAAAATAAACCCTAATATAGCTACAATATAACGAATAATTATATTGTAGCTATTTTAGGATTAATATTTATTTTACAGGCAACTTTGTATTTATTTTAACCAGGTACAATAGCTATTAAATAGTTATTAACTATTTAATAGCTAAAATAGTTAAAATAATTACAAAATTACCTGTAAAATAAATCCTAACCTAAGTTACAATTAAACCTAACACTACACTATCAATAAATTAATTAAATAAAATACCTAAAATTATCTACAATTAAACCTAACACTACACTATCAACAAATTAATTAAATACAATACCTACAAATAACTACAATTAAATAAAATAACTAAAGTACAAAAAATAAAAAAGAACTAAGTTACAAAAAATAAAAAAAATATTTACAAACATTAGAAAAATATTACAACAATTTTAAACTAATTACACCTACTCTAAGCCCCCTAATAAAATAACAAAGACCCCCAAAATAAAAAAATGCCCTACCCTATTCTAAATTAAAAAAGTTCAAAGCTCTTTTACCTTACCAGCCCTGAAAAGGGCCATTTGCGGGGCATGCCCCAAATAATTCAGCTCTTTTGCCTGTAAAAAAAGAAATACAATCCCCCTCCCCAACATTACAACCCACCACCCACATACCCCTAATCTAACCCAAACCCCCCTTAAATAAACCTAACACTAAGCCCCTGAAGATCTTCCTACCTTATCTTCACCATACCTGGTTCACCGATCCGTCCTCCGAAATCTTCATCCAAGCCCAAGCGGGGGCTGGCGATCCATAATCCGGCTGAAGTCTTCTATCAAGCGGCGGCTGAAGAAGTCCAGAAGAGGCTCCAAAGTCTTCATCCTATCCGGGAAGAAGAGTAGATCCGGACCGGCAACCATCTTGATCCAAGCGGCATCTTCTATCTTCATCCAATGACAAACGGCTCCATGTTGAAGACCTCCGACGCGGATCCATCCTCTTCTTCCGACGTCCAACTGAAGAATGAAGGTTCCTTTAAGGGACGTCATCCAAGATGGCGTCCCTCGAATTCCGATTGGCTGATAGGATTCTATAAGCCAATCGGAATTAAGGTAGGAAAATTCTGATTTCGGAGGATGGATCGGTGAACCTGGTATGGTGAAGATAAGGTAGGAAGATCTTCAGGGGCTTAGTGTTAGGTTTATTTAAGGGGGGTTTGGGTTAGATTAGGGGTATGTGGGTGGTGGGTTGTAATGTTGGGAGGGGGATTGTATTTCTTTTTTTACAGGCAAAAGAGCTGAATTATTTGGGGCATGCCCCGCAAATGGCCCTTTTCAGGGCTGGTAAGGTAAAAGAGCTTTGAACTTTTTTAATTTAGAATAGGGTAGGGCATTTTTTTATTTTGGGGGTCTTTGTTATTTTATTAGGGGGCTTAGAGTAGGTGTAATTAGTTTAAAATTGTTGTAATATTTTTCTAATGTTTGTAAATATTTTTTTATTTTTTGTAACTTAGTTCTTTTTTATTTTTTGTACTTTAGTTAGTTTATTTAATTGTAGTTATTTGTAGGTATTGTATTTAATTAATTTGTTGATAGTGTAGTGTTAGGTTTAATTGTAGATAATTGTAGGTATTTTATTTAATTAATTTATTGATAGTGTAGTGTTAGGTTTAATTGTAACTTAGGTTAGGATTTATTTTACAGGTAATTTTGTAATTATTTTAACTATTTTAGCTATTAAATAGTTAATAACTATTTAATAGCTATTGTACCTGGTTAAAATAAATACAAAGGTGCCTGTAAAATAAATATAAATCCTAAAATAGCTACAATATAATTATAATTTATATTGTAGCTATATTAGGGTTTATTTTACAGGTAAGTATTTAGCATTAAATAGGAATAATTTATTTAATAAGAGTTAATTTTTTTAGTTAGATTTAAATTATATTTAACTTAGGGGGGTGTTAGGGTTAGAGTTAGACTTAGCTTTAGGGGTTAATCCATTTATTATAGTAGCGGTGAGGTGCGATCGGCAGATTAGGGGTTAATAATTGAAGTTAGGTGTCGGCAGATTAGGGGTTAATACTATTTCTTATAGGGTTATTGAGGCGGGAGTGAGGCGGATTAGGGGTTAATAACTTTATTATAATAGCGGTGAGGTGCGATCGGCAGATTAGGGGTTAATTATTGTAGATAGCTTGCGGCGACGTTGTGGGGGGCAGATTAGGGGTTACTAAATATAATATGGGGGTCGGCGGTGTTAGGGGCAGCAGATTAGGGGTACATAGGGATAATGTAGGTTGCGGCGGTGTCCGGAGTGGCAGATTAGGGGTTAATTGTGAAATGCAGAGGTCAGTGATAGCGGGGGCGGCAGATTAGGGGTTAATAAATGTCAGGTTAGGGGTGTTTAGACTCGGGGTACATGTTAGGGTGTTAGGTGCAGACTTAGGAAGTGTTTCCCCATAGGAAAAAATGGGGCCGCGTTAGGAGCTGAACGCTGCTTTTTTGCAGGTGTTAGGTTTTTTTTCAGCTCAAACTGCCCCATTGTTTCCTATGGGGGAATCGTGCACGAGCATGTTTTTGGCCGCGTCCGTAAGCACCGCTGGTATCGAGAGTTGAAGTGGCGGTAAATTATGCTCTACACTCCTTTTTTGGAGCCTAACGCAGCCATTCTGTGAACTCTAAATACCAGCGGTATTTAAAAGGTGCGGCCAGAAAAAAGCATGCGTAGCTAACGCACCCCTTCTAACGCAAAACTCCAAATCTAGGCCTAAGAGTTTATTTTATTGGTAAGCATTTAGTTTTAAATAGGATTAATTTATTTAATTGTAGTAATTTTATCTCGTTTTATTTAAATTATATTTAAGTTAGGGGGTGTTAGACTAGGTTTAGGGGTTAATAAATTTAATATAGTAGCGGCGACGATGGGGGCGGCAGATTAGGGGTTAATAATTGTAGATAAATTGCGGCGCCATTGGGGACGGCAGATTAGGGGTTAATAAATATAATGTAGGGTTTGGCGATGTTGGGGGCAGCAGATTAGGGGTTCATAGGGATAATGTAGGTGGCGGCGGTGTCCGGTGCAGCAGATTAGGGGTTAATAATATAATGCAGGTGTCGGCGATGCCGGGGTCGGCAGATTAGGGGTTAATAAGTGTAAGATTAGGGGTGTTTAGACTCGGGGTTCATGTTAGGGTGTGAGGTGTAGACATAACTTTTGTTTCCCCATAGGAATCAATGGGGCTGCGTTAGAAGCTGAACGCTGCTTTTTTGCAGGTGTTAGGTTTTTATTCAGCTGGCTCTCCCCCATTGATTCCTATGGGGAAATCGTGCATGAGCACGTTTAGCCAGCTCACTGCTACCGTAAGCAGCTCTGGTATTGAGGTGAGATGTGGAGCTAAATTTTGCTCTACGCTCACCTTTTTGCGGCTAACGCCGGGTTTAAAAAAACCTGTAATACCAGCGTTGTCTTAAGTGAGCGGAGAAAAAAAAAATGCTCGTTAGCAACGCACCCCTGTTACTGCAAAATTCGTAATCTCGGTGACAGTGATTTCAAGATGGAAAGCAGTACAAGGGATGTTGGGTCAGTACAAGGAGTTGGGTCATAAACAGTGGTGGATGGATTTGAAAGAGAAAGATACAAAAAGAGAGAATACAAAGAATACATAAAGAGACAAGGGACAATTTTAAAACCCAAGCAGAGAGGGGGGAGAGAGAGAGGGGGGGGGGAGAGAGAGCGCGAGAACAAAAGAGAGGGGGGAGAGAGAGAGCACAAAAGAGAGGGGGGAAGAGAGCACAAGAGAGAGGGGAGAGAGAGCGCAAAAGAGAGGGGGAGAGAGAGCGAGGTGGGAGAGAGAGCGAGGGGGAGAGAGAGGGGAGAGAGATAGAGCAAAAGAGAGGGGGGAAAGAGAGAGTGCAAAAAAGAGGGGGAGAGAGAGCACAAAAGAGAGGGGGAGAGAGAGAGCGCAAAAGAGAGGGGGGAGAGAGAGAGCGCAAAAGAAAGGGGGAGAGAGAGCACAAAAGAGAGGGGGGAGAGAGAGAGCTCAAAAGAGAGGGGGAGAGAGAGAGAGAGAGAGAGAGAGCAAAAGAGAGGGGGAGAGAGAGAGCAAAAGAGAGGGGGGAGAGAGAGAGAGCAAAAGAGAGGGGGAGGGAGAGAGCACAAGGGATGGGACCGCTGTACTGCAAAAAATGGCCCGTGTGAACGGACTTTAGGACTAGTATATACAGTATATGTTTCAGTGATAGCTTTTACTATGAAGGCAGAATGTGTCCTTTTGTACCGTGCACTGCATCCGCATTTAGAAATGTCACCAGCTTAGAAGACAGGTTGTGATATGTATCGGGTCACTGACTTAAATTGCCATCATTACTGACTAAATATGCAGCCTCTCTGAGCGGCAGTGATGTATGAATGTGGTTGAAAGGGGCATTCGGATGCTAACCTCTTAATGTTTTCTAGAGACTTTTACAGGTTAGGGCAACTTTTGATCAGTGGACCAACAGTTTTTGGTAGGCAGAGACACAGCAGGAGGAGCAGCAATGTGTGTGTGTAATGGGCACGGTGTGGGCGTCAGACGTTTGCACTGCTCCCTGTTGTGTTGCTAATAGTCTCTATTGTAGTTTGCTGTAAAAGTATGCGGTACTGGCTCTTGTAACTATTAGCTCAAATAAATTTTTTCTATAGCATAGATATGGGGAGATATGGTAAAGCTTCAGAGTAGCATTAAAATGGTATAGAGTCTTTTGGCTGCAAATGAGATAGGGACCTTCGGGTCTAAGTGCTACATATAAGGGATCGTACTACCTCATATACGCTTATTCAATCTATTGTGACAATCCAGTTCTTTAATAGTTAACACATTGGATCAAATATGCACTGGGAGCAGACAAACATATGTTTTTTAACTTATTTTAATGTATGTGTATTCACCCTTTTTTATACTCTGTATTAGTAAAAGTTACGTTTTAATAAATTAACTCGGTTGACCCCTAACCACCCCTGTTATGGTACCCAATACATTTTCTCTATCATGGTTTCTAAGTGTGCCAAAATAGTGCTTCTTTTTTTCTCTTTCTTTATTAATTCATATTTTCGGCACTGGGCACTGCCCCCCTATAGGTATGATATTCACTTTAGGAGGGATTATGGTGTATGTAACTTACCCTCATTTCCCTAATTAATTATCAGGGAGCATTTGCTCTGAGGTGAAAGGACACAGGCTATAAAAATCCCACAAGATCCAACATGGTTGTCAGCTGCAGACATATATTATGTTTGCAAAATACACATTTTTAAGTGCAATATACCTTTTAAGCGCAAGCCAGAGTGTATTTTTGTTTAAATGTAAAGGAAAGTCAAAATGAAGCATTCATGATTAGATAGAACATGTCATTTTTTTTGTTGAAAACGCCTTTATTAGCATATGTCAAATAATATAACATTTCAAAACAAATTGCAGATGTAGATAACAATACAATTATTTCAATATCTAGACACTTTTAGGGCTCCATGTACTAAGCAGTCAGCGAGCTACCCGCAACAAATCTTGCGTCAAAATTCGCAAACTGATATGTACAAAGCCGTCAATTATGTTAAAACTCGCATCTTTAAAATTGCGAGCGTACTTATCCGCCAAACCTCGCTACCGCTCCATTTTTCACTGTAATTAGACACATTTGACCACCAACTCGCCAAAAACGAATGTACTAAAAAATCTATTTGTCCGCTCGCTACAATTTCCGCTCCCACCTCGTTATTTTTGCCTCGCCACCTTTTAGGTGGCGGGCAAGGTACAAAACAATAGGAAAGTCAATCTAGACGCCAGTCTAGACATATATAAAAGGCAGTAATATCAGCATTGTACAGCATAACTGGCGTCTAATTTGTCTCTCATTTCCATGTACATAAATTGCGCCAAATTTGTCGACTGTAATTAAAGAGTAATCTATATTTTAAATTTGTATTGTATAGTTGTCAATCTTTATAATTATTTTTATATTAATATTTATATATTATCAGATCCAGATGAAGCCATATCCAAATTGTAAATAAATATTACAAAAATAACGCTGTTATCACTCTTCAAAAAATTTAGAACAATAATAAAGTTGTTTAGATAAGTTGAACTCCCGCGACTACTATGATGTTCGTGACACCTTGCATGTCACGTGTTAATAATTGGCCAGACAATTCAACTGAAAGTTAAAAGTACATCAGCTTAGTCGCGGCGAGCGAGACGTCAAATTTATCAATAATCCGCCACTGCTCGTGGCGGGCTAGACTTGTCTATTTATTGGGGGATTATTAGTACATAGTGACAGCGGACACCATTTCGCCCGCGGCGAGTAACGGCGAGTTTATCCGCGTCTAAAATGACGGATGAATTGACGGCTTAGTACATGGAGCCCTTAATATCACTTCATCATTAAATTTCCTTTGTTCTCTTTGTTGAAAGGAATATGTACATATCCTTAGCAGCAGCAATGCACCACTGAAAGCTAGCTGGTGATTGGAGGCTTCACACATTTGTCTCTTGTCATTGCTTCACCAGATGTGCTCAGCTAGTTTCCTTGAGGTTAACTACATATGAATAATAAAATCCTTTAACATATTAGAACATTTTATTTTTGCCATTTTGTTTCCCCTAATTTACTACAGACTAAATCAAATCTACTAATGTCATTTGTGTATGTCAATTTGCATATTATTAGAAGAAAATAACAACATTTAAATAACAAATATCATTTTACAAATTACATTAATATTAAAAAAATATAGATTCCATTAGAACAATAAAAATGTATATTTTTAGAAAGATATTTCTTCCTGTTTTTGCACTGTTTGATAATAGTTTAAGATAGGATAAATGTGCTCTAAATGTGTAAATTATAAGTTTTTTTTGGGAAAAAATACAGATATTTTAAAGAACTATATGCAACATAATTCCCATTATTCTGTGAGTATTCTAGTCTTCACACTACACACTAAACTGTGGCTGGAACTGAGCTTTATAAGTGTGCAAGCTGTGAATCTTTCCATTTGCAATGAATTGTAATGGAAAATGGAATATTTCACACAAATCATGACAATATGTTGCTTTATTAACCCTTTGGCATTTGAAGTTAAGAATTTCTTGACAGAAACTGATGGTGAAAATACAATGACAGTCTGAATTAGCACTTGAAAATGGGCGTCCTGTTTTCTGGAGCCCTTAGGTTTATTATATAGTGACATATGTCATTCTACAGCTGAGATGAAAGACCCTGCGTTATTTATTTTACAGTCCTCAATTCTACTGAACCAATAACAATCCTAGTGACAAATATTTAATTAGGAAATACCAGAGAACTGAAATTGTTCCAATTATAAAATAGCTTTACATTATCTCAACATCCATGTTTTACTCGTGGAGCTAAAGATTTATATAGTTTTCAAGAACCATTGATTTGTCTAAAAATATTTTACTGTTACTTTTTATATATATTTTTATATCTAATGTAGTTATTGGAATGTGATTTGTTATTTTACAGTATTTTTATTTTTTACTTAAAGGGACATTATATTTAAAAATGTTTAAAAAATGTTTTGCCCGAAAGCTGTGAAGTAAAAGTTGTTTAAATTTAAGTCAAGCAGTATTGTTTATGTATGTTCTACTTTCTATGAATTCTTTAATTTAAATTTAAACAACAAAACTTTCACATTTTGCATGTGTGATTGTGTGTGTAAACACACACACACACATACACATACACATACACACACACGCACGCACACATACACACACACACATACATACACATACACACACGCACACACGCACACATACACACACACACACACGCACGCACACATACACACACACACACACACACATACACATACACACACACATATATACAGTATATATATATATATATACACATATGTGTGTGTATATATATATATATATATATATATATATATATATGTTTTTATTTTCATAGACCTACACAAGGCAAGAACTTCTGTAAAGTGAATTTCAAATTTTACTTGGACTTATAACCCAAAGAGCTCAATAGTTTTCATGCAATTTAACCCCTTCCCATCTGGACTTATTTGTCTACATCGGAACAAATTTCTAATGTAAACAAATAAGTAAAATTTGAAATCACGCGATCGTTCATGTGACCGCATGATTTCAATGATGGGATCAGGTCAGGGGGGGAGTGTCTATGACGCTCGGAACACACTCCAGCCAGTGATCCCATTTAGTAAGCTGCAAAGGCTTCAGAATAGCCAAACGACTAGTATGTTCCATGTTGTCTTAAGGGCGCTAATGCCAAGCGCAATAAGGACTGCATGGATTGTCCTAACGGGGGAAAGGGGTTAACAGGAAACTGACTTATGTTTGCTTTTGTAAAAACATACATACTAGTGTTATTTGTGAGATATTCAGCACCAAATTGACAAAATAATTATTTTTATGTGGATACTTGCCCAGTATACTGAAAATATGAATGTTTAGATACATAAGTACAATAGGCATATTTTGTCAATAAACTGATTTTCTCACATATGACATATTTTATCCATTTATATTTGGGGTTTCTATCTCCAAACAGAAACTAAATATTTTTTATTTCTCTGTGAGTGACTGGATTATATACATTTACAATGAACAAGGAGAGTGATAGTAAAAATTGGACTAATTGCTTATATGGCCGCTAAATGTGAAATTATATACTTAAGGATAATTTTTGTTACTAATGGCTCTTTTTAAAAACTAGGGATGTATCTATTTCATAATTAGCTGCTTTATATAAGAGATTTTAAAAGGATTTTTGTACTGTGATTCAGGAAAAAGAAATCTCCAGACAAGATGGAAAAGCAATGCAATATTAAAATCAGCCTAGTTTGCTTATATGATCTCTATAAGTGAAATATATACTTTAGGGATAGATTTAGTTATGTTCAAATGATTAATATGTTTTATTTGTGCTTAAATGTTCCTTTGAATGAGGGAAAAAATTGATATTCTAAAGGAATGGTTCCCTTCTGTGTAACACGCGAATTGGTAGCACGTAATAGAACAAGTAATAAAGTTTTCTTTTTTATGAGTCATTTGTTTTACATACTCTGGTATATTAGCCTTACCATGTGGACCCATTGTTTACATATAGGGCCAGATCTACCTCTGTTGAGCTACAACTAGTGACTCAACAGAGGTAAAATACAAATAGAGAAACACAAAAACGCCTGACTGGACTTTGCCAAAATGCATGTTGACAAGTCACAGTCCTCTGGGAAAATGTGGTTTGGACAGACAAAACAAAAGTAGAGTTTTTTGGCGAATCACAACTCCATGTTTACAGAAGGAAAAAAAGAAGCTTTCAAAGAAAAGAACACCACATTTACCGTGAAACATGGAGGATGCTCAGTGATGTTTTGTGGTTGCTTTGCTCCTCTAGAACTGAGTGCTTAGAATTTGTGCAAAGCACAATGAAAACAGAAGACTATCAAGGCATTCTGGAGTGAAATGTACTGCTCAGTTTCAGAAAGCTGTGTCTCAATTTCAGGTCATGGGTCCTCCAGCAGGATAATGACCCAAACATACCTCAAAAAGCACCCAAGAATGGATAAGAAGAAAACACTGGAAAATTCCGAAGTGGTCTTCTATGAGTCCGGATCTGAATACCATCGAAAACCTGTGGAAAGAGCTGAAACTTTCAGTTGAGAAAAGGGACCCATCAAATTTTAGAGAACTGGAGCAGTTTACTCAAGAAAAGTGGCCCAAAATTGAAGTAAAAAAGTGTAGAAATCATAGATAATTTATTTTTTATGGCTATTTTAGATAGAAAACTGACTGTAATAACCATGGAAGATGGTCAGTTTGCCAATATGTTTCCATAAAAAGTAAATTGCAAACTGTATTAACAAGAGTCAAAAAGATTAATTTTGAAAAACAGATATAAACCAAATGATTTAATATACTTTATATTTTTGTCTTAAGCATTACTTTGCATAGAGAGATCTTCTGTGACTTCATTTTCAATACCTAAAAGGAAGCAATGGATAAACTCTATAAACACTTAATGCTAAAGAGAAAAATGACAAAAACAAGTAAGGGGTAGATTATTAGAGGCGTGCTAGCAGTTGCGCTTGAGTGAAAAGGGGTTTATTGTGGCTGTTTGCACCTGTCAGGTTTTTGGCTCATATTACAAGTTGAAAGTAAAAGCTTGAACGCAATTGAAGTTAATGCGTGACGAGGTAGCTCAACCTCAGATCTCTGGTTAACTTTTTTGTGAAACAAGTACACTTACACACATAATAACACCAACTAAAAAAAATTATTACAAAAAAATATTGCACAAAAAGTTATAATGGCTCAAACATATGAGGTATCAGGTGTTAAAAAGGCAAAGGTCTTAAACATAGAGATACATACATATACATGCTTAAACATGTATATATATATTGTATGGGTTTAAGACAGAGAAGAAATCCTGAACCAAGTATATCAGGATGAAAGACAGGGAATTCAGCACTCTTTTCAAAATGTATTTTATTTAGCTCATCAAAGTAAAATGAGGAGTATCCAAAAAATAAGCTTATGTGGCAACAAGAGAGGACAATATCTAGCACTTTTTTAGCGAGACATATTGTTTCAATTTAATAAACACAATATGTCTATATACAATAGACCAAAAATTGTACAAACAAAAAATTAATGAACACAAAATAAATATACAAACCTGACCGGTCAGGGGTTAGTGTGAATGCGTGAACCTGGTATGTATACTGACTAAAAGTTAGAAAGGTATACCAATATTACAGCAGATAGCTTAGTCTGCTGTTTGTTATCATGACAGACAGAGATATCTCATTGTATGAACAGTAAAGTGAATATATTTCATAGGAAGCCTTTGTCAGACTACTACACCCTGCTGCGAACGGCACCTTCAAGTATAAGGTTAATTGCCGGGCAGGTATAAGAATGGGATCTAAGTAGGTACTGACATTGCGCCCAAATAAATATAGTACAACTATGTGCAGTACATAAAAGGCATATTCTTGTAGTGTACATACATGTATAAGCAGAGATATATTAATAAGACACACTTATCCAACTACTACACCCTGCTGCATACGGCACCTTATTATATAAGGCTTAATGCCGAGCAGGTATATTGATGGGATCTAAGTAGTTGTTGATAATGTATCTCAAAATATGTACATTCATCTGTTAGTAAGCAAGTAGCAAACAGTGTAAACATAAGCATAGAAAATAGCTCAGCAAAGATGAGTAACAGGCAGGTAGTAGCGTATATTTCTGTTAGTCGCTAGACAGTCCCTTACAAGCAGTCTTTAATGCATGAGGATGAAAAGTTCATGATAAAGATGGCAAGCATAAGTGCAAAGTAGAAAACTGCATGTTAGTTTTGCTTAGTGAGGGTATTTCTTAGTGACTTGTAGTTTAACCCTCACAACCGGGTAGCGATGTCCAGATCAGATATAGATGTGCCTATCTATCAGGCAAAACTATAGTAGTATACGACCTGTTTCCTGCACAGTCCTAGGACTAGTGAACGGTAGATAGTCCTTTGTGGATCCCCAAAAACATCTTACAGGAGATCCTTCGTGAGCGTTAGTTTGCAAAAAATTATTACAAAAAAATATTGCACAAAAAGTTATAATGGCTCAAACATATGAGGTATCAGGTGTTAAAAAGGCAAAGGTCTTAAACATAGAGATACAAACATATACATGCTTAAACATGTATATATATATATATATAAATATGTCTATATATGTGTACATATGTATATATGTATTTATATATGTATATATGTATTTACAGACATAAATGCATTGGAGCCTTTGTACTTACTGGGGTTTTAGTTTTCCCCCCCACTTTTTTTGATCCACTGTCTTCTATGGGGGAATACATTATCGCAGGCTTGATATTGTAAGTTTGCCTTTTTATGAGTGTCGGGTTAGCGTGAGAGTGAAAACTGTTTATTTTTAACTAATCATACGAGCACAACCTGACGCGCACAAAAAGCTTACTATTAGCACAGTTAACACTCAAGCGGGAGCGTTAAATAGCGAGCTACTTATCTGCCCCTAAATGTTTGCGAAGCAGTAAATAAGTTGCTGACTTGTTGTCAGTGCCCTATGTCTAAATCACATTGAAGATATTTTACTTTATTTTGTAAGCATAATCTGTTTAAACGCTGCTCCAAGTTTTTAATGGTATGTCCTAAAACCATTAAACAATGTACATCTCTGATAGTTTAACAGCCTAACTGACTGGTCTAGACAACTTTACCATTTCAACTCTCCTTTAACATTTCTTTCATGTAATTGGCAAGAGTCCATGAGCTAGTGACGTATGGGATAAACATTCCTACCAGGAGGGGCAAAGTTTCCCAAACCTCAAAATGTCTATAAATACACCCCCCACCACACCCACAATTCAGTTTTACAAACTTTGCCTCCTATGGAGGTGGTGAAGTAAGTTTGTGCTGGATTTCTATGTTGATATGCGCTTCGCAGCATGCTGAAGCCCGGTTTTCCTCTCAGAGTGCAGTAAATGACAGAGGGATGTGAAGGGAATATTGCCTATTGAATGCTTTGGTCATCCTATCGGGGATCTATTTCATAGGTTATCTTTTATCGGTCATAGAGATTCTTCTCCTACCGCCCTTTTCAGATCGACGATATACTCTTATATACCATTACCTCTGCTGATTCTCATTTCAGTACTGGTTTGGCTATCTACTATATGTAGATGAGTGTCTTTTGGTAATTATGTTTTATTTATGACACTCTCAGCTATGGTTTGGCACTTTATATGTAAATTTCTAAATATATGATTTATACTTACATTTGCCATGATTCAGGTTAATCAGTATATTTCCTTCTTGCAGACTGTCAGTTTCATTTTTTGGGAAATGCATAAAAAAAAAATAAAAAAAAAAAATAAAAAAAAAAAAATAAAAATGTTTCTTACCTGAAATTTTTCAATTGACTTACTTTTTAAATTGCAGGCTGTTAGGCTCGCTGGTGCGCAAAATGCTATAATCTATTGCGTCACTTTTTTGGTGCGAGAATTACGTTTGTTGACGTATTTTCGTCATTTCCGGCGCCTAGAATTTTCACATAGTTGCGTCATCTATGACGCCAGTGTCTGTTACAGACGTTCTTGGCGCCAAAAAATATTTTGTCAGTTGTGGGCGTCATACTTGGCGCCAGATTTCTGACATTATTTAAGTCTTTATTTCATTCTGCTTCTGGTTTTCAGAGGCTTATCTTGTTTGCATTTTTTTCCCCTTTCCTGAAACTGTCATTTAAGGAGATTGATATTTTGTTTTATATGTTGTTTTTCTTTTACATTTGCAAGATATATCAAAGACTGTTCCTGTATCAGAAAATACTGTTGGATTCCTGATGACTGATATCAGTCCTACCAAAGCAAAGTTCATTTATTTTAATATTATGAAATTTTATCTTTAACTATGGTTTGTAATAAGTTATCATGATAAACTTTTACATGCAGAGTCCATTAGTATTAATGCATTATCTATTGCTATTCTTTTTACATCTAATGTACAAGATATACCTAGGAATTTATAAAGGCTTTGTCTGCCATCCCGCCTTCTAATAAAATTTATAGGTCTTTTTTAAACTTCTCATTTAGTTGATGAATTTTCAAATGACCGACAACATACTGAATTATCCTTCTCTGATGATGATTTATCTCTTTCAGAATATCTTTCATCAGATATTGACACTAACAAATCTACTTTTTTACTTTTAAATAGAGTACATTCGTTCTTTGTTGAAAAGGTGTTGATTTTATTGGATATTAAGGAGACTAGTTCTTTTGATTTTAAGACTAGCTAACATTTAAAATTCTGCTTATTAACCTCCTATGGTTTCTTCAGAGGTTTTTTTTCCAGTTCCTGATACTAGGGAATGGAATAGGCCTGGGACTTCTTTTATTCCTTCTTTAAGGTTTTTAAATTGTATCCTTTGCCAGCAGTTAGTTTAGAGTTTTGGGGAAAGATCCCCAAAGTTAATGGGGCTATCTCTACTCTTGCTAAACATATTACTATTCCTATAGAAAATAACATTTATTTTGTAAGTTCCTTCAGATGGGAAACTTGTATCTTATCTAAGGAAAATTATTTTATTTTCAGGTCCTTTTCTTAGGCCTGCAATTTATTTGGCTAATGTTGCAACTGCTTCAACTTTTTGGTTGGATACTTTAGTGCAACAAGTATTGGATTATGATTTGTTTAGCATTGTTAAGTTGATCAACATGCTAATAATTTCAATCGTGTCAATGTCTTTGTCTCTAACAGACAAGAAGCAATTATATTGGGTTCAGTTTATCGGAACCTTCAGTCTCTATTATTTCCTTCAGTAGCTATATGCATGGAAGTTTTAGGTCTCATGGCTGCAGCATTGGATTCGATTCCCTTTGCTCATTTTCATATGAATCCTTTCCAGTTTTTTATGCTGAATTAATGGTGCAGGGATTATTCTAGGATATAACTTTTAATATCTTTGAATCCCAATATTCAACTATCTTTGACTTGGTGGTTAGATCACCATCATATAGTTCTACGGGTCTCTTCAGTTCATCCAACCTGGACCATGATCACAACAGATGCGAGTCTTTTAGGTTGGGAGGCTGTCTGGGGATCTCTGTCAGCACAGGGGGTTTGGAAATCTCAAGAGGCAAGATTACCATTCAATATTTTGGAACTCCGTGTGTTTCTCAGAGTTCTTCAGTTTTGGCTTCTTTTTGAAGAGAGAGACGTTTATTGGTTTTCAGACAGACAATGTCACAACTGTGGCGTATGTCAATCATCAGGGTGGGACTCTCAGTCCTTAGGCTGTGAAAGAAGTATCTTGGATACTTGCTTGGGCTAAATCCAGCTCCTGTCTAATTTCTGCTGTCCATATCCCAGGTATAGACAATTGGGAAGCAGATTATCTCTGTCAATCAAGCTTTACATCCGGGAGAATGGTCTTTTCACCCAGATGTGTTTTTTCAAATTGTTCAGATGTGGGGGCTTCCAGAAATAGATCTGATAGCATCTCATCTAAACAAGAAACTTCCCAGGTACCTTTCCAGGTCCAGGGATCCTCAGGCGGAAGCAGTGTATGCATTGACACTTCCTTGGAGTTAT